>NC_140024.1:4946013-5161013 GCF_964263955.1 Coregonus lavaretus | reverse complement strand
TTACTTTTAGATCTATGTGTGTTGTTGTGAATTGTTAGATATTACTGCACTGCTGTAGCTAGGAACACAAGCATTTTGCTACACCCACAATAACATCTGCTAAATATGTGTATGCGACCAATACAATTTGATTTAAATTTGATTTGTAAACAAGAGTAATAGTGACCAGTAGCAGGATAAATAGATAGATACTAATGGTAATGGCAATCAATAATCAATGAACAGCAGCATAGGTGTGAGGGGAGCAGTAGTTGTGTAATCTGTAAAATAAAGGTGCAATCCGTCAGATGTGGACATGCAAATTGCCTTTCATGTCTATGTCTATTAAATACCTGTAGTCTACCATACTATAGTAGTCTATAATGAATCATATCATAAGGAATGATTCTCTCATATCAGGTGAGAGGCAAACTTTTGGAACCTCATCCATCATGACAATTACGACTTTAAAAGTTGAAAAACAAACCGCATTTCCCCCATGAGATTGAATTATTTATACACAGTCTTATTAATGCTGACACATCACATTTTGATGCCTTGGTTTTTTAAGCAGTAGGCCTAGTTACACAATTGAGGAGTATTTTTCTTATTGCCTAAGGCTTCAGAGCAGGTCCTCTAATTCATCTTGTCATGACCTGGAAATTCCTGATCTTGTGTACCGGGCAGAGACTTCTGATCGTAATAGCCTGGTAGGACGAAGTTAGGGAATTCCAGCTGTTGGAAAACTCAACTCCTCCCTGGTCTGGGTGGAATATAAGAACAAGCTGCGGACCACAAACCAACACAAAACACGAGGGAGTTCAAACTGCCTGACTGACTAACTAACTAAGGAGCTGTAAGGTAAGAGATGACTCTGTAATATGATGCAGTCGCAGTTTAAGTCAGATAAATGATCTGTAAATATGTTAGCAATTCATATCGTAGCCTACGTTCTCTCTCACTCTTTCCATGTTTCTTTCAGTCTGTCACATCTGCAGGTATGAAGGTGCTTCTAGCTGGACTTGTTCTGACCCTTGTTGTGGGGGCTCAGGCCCAGTGGTACCGCTTCCCTGGTGAAGCTGCTCGAGGTCCGTTTTTTACACTTTAATCATTGTTTCTTCATTGTTGACAGAAATAGATACAGAAATCAAGAGCAAAATTTGATGACTCCTTTAAAGTAATTGTTATTTCTTGAGGCTAGTGGTTTGAAAAGTTGTAATGTTCTTTGTAAGTGTCACACTCAACGTCGGTGTACTCCTGACCCTGCAGGTGCTAAAGACATGTGGCGTGCATACGGCGACATGAAGGACGCCAACTGGAAAAACTCAGACAAGTACTTCCACGCCCGGGGCAACTATGATGCTGCCAGGAGAGGACCAGGGGGCAGGTGGGCAGCAGGAGTCATCAGGTGGGTGATTCTCAAATATCTGAGAGACGCTTATAATGTGGTTCAGTTGGTCATCAACTGATCTCACAAAAACGTTCTCCTTTCTCTATTTAGTTCTTTATGACACTTTTTGTTTAAAATAGTGTCTGGTCAGAGAGACAATTTTACCATTATTCGTTCACTGTCATTGACGAGTAACTTATGTAATATTTATCCTCTCTCAGTGATGCCCGGGAGATGGTTCAGGGTTCCAGTGGTCGAGGACACGAGGACTCAGCAGCTGACCAGGCGGCTAACCGCTGGGGACGCAATGGAGGTGACCCCAACCGCTACAGACCCAAAGGACTCCCCAAGAATTACTGAATCAAAAATAAAATGAGATTACTAGCCAAACTGAAAGGACCACATTCCAAATAAATATATTGCACTTAATTACTGCTTTTGGTAAAAATGTAATATTCTCAAAAATAATTTTGCCCAAATGTTCTGCTAATAGACAGGTACATGGTAGTGAAACTTAGTGTACACTGTATTTCAAAAGTGTTGCAAAAATAAAGTGATTACACAACTAGAGACCGATTGTCTTTCTGTAGTCAGTATGATACGACTGGGAAGGTTGGTAGTAGGCTATTCTGAATTATTTCATTTATTTCAGAACAGACATCAGTAATTCTATAACTTTGGCAAATGTATTTCAATTTTTCAGGGGTGCTGGAGTTCGCTCAGAACCCTTCGCGCTGCTATGATTCTATAAGGAAATAAATGATGAAGTGCAACGCTGGAGAGATGAGAGTTGCAGGCTCATGTCTATCAGAGCAGAGAGGGAGAGAGATCATAGAAAGTGAATCTCATTCTAGTTATGTGAGAGATACTGGCGCGCTTCTCACACAGCCACGGCCATGTGTTGGTCTCAAACATAGGTTACAATGTTGCACAAACCATAAACCCGGGCCGGCCCAACCCAAATCTATTCTTAGAATATTAGGCCCCGGCTGAAAATCAACTTTTTCACATTACTTTTTTTGTAGGGTCAGGAGAATTAACGAAGAGGCAACTCAAATTAACTTGAATTGCTTTTATTATAATTTTTACATTGCAAAAAGTGAAAATAATTTTTCATGCCAGGAGAGGTACCGGATCCGGCCAAATAGGTTCATAACAAAACAGTCCAAAAAGGAGAGGTGCCGCATCCTGTTCCGGCTCAAATTAAGCACTGGTTAACTTTCTCATCCATAGCTTTAAAATGCATCTCAAGTGCAATTGCACTGTTTAGCTCACATCTAAAGGTTGGGGGGCATTTAGGACGTACTGCGGGTCGCTAAAATATCCTAATGATTATGATCACACTTCCTCAATTCAAATATTATGGCGACACTATACCAAAGACGGTTTGGTATGGTTTAGAAACTTTGGAACCAAGCTTGAGGTATCAGTGTGGCCCCATCACCTGGACCTATACTGTCATTCTGTATTTTCACGCCTAGAATAAAAACCTCCAGGCTTCCGTCATAACTGTCAATTTATTGAAAAATATATATAAGAATTACAGAGGTTTGGAAAAAACTAATCCCATCCAAATCGTCCTCTGGAATAATGGACATTCTGTAGTAATAATGACATAACCAACGTTCTCTAGTAATACTAGTCCCGTGCGAATAGGTCTTTGTGTCACGTAAAGAGAGCAAGGGTTGAGGGAATAGGGAATGTTTTTCCTAAACAAACATTTCATAGAAATCTGGAAACACTGGACAGTTACTTTAAGGGAGCTAAATTCATTAATTCATGACACCACAAAGTAATGCTTGCAAGGCCTGTGGCATTCTGGTATGCCTGACAGGTATCTGATATTCCCAGAAAAACTGTGCCGATGTTGAATTATAAGCCCATCTGATGAGGTACTTATCTAACCTTAGAGAGAGGGCATTTTCTGAGCTATAGTACTGCATTATCTCACAGAAGACAGATCAGATCTGTCAAATAATCTGTAGTGAGGACTGCAAACTCAAGTGTTTGAGAACATGAGAAGTAATCCAGCTAAGGATTTATGGAAATGTAGCCCAAAGGACAGGGGATATGAAATGTGGAAATAAGCTTTCTCCACATCCACCTTTACAACTTCACCAACCCATGACTAAGATGTTGGAATTCAAAATACACGTTGCAATTCAACATAACCAGGAAATGGACCAGTGAGTTTATTGTGCATCATAGGCTATAGGTCTCATTGTGCCACATTCAAACACCTAGTACTCCTCTTCCAATACAACACATTTTGATAAGATTAATACTACTATCATATAATGAAATACTCTGATTAGGTACTGCTTGTGGAGAATCGATTGGGCTGCAAGTCTCTCGCCGCTCTCGACCCAGCAAAACTAGAAATCTGCCTCGTTGGCAATGGGGTGGAAATTAAGGCATGATTCAGTGATTAGAGCAGACACTTCTGCTCGAAAAGCAGTTTTTGCTAAGTGTCAAAATATCTCACAAATCAACCTGTGGACAGAGATTTGAGATTGATAGCTGGACTGACATAGCAAATTATGTCTCCAAGTACCGTTTAGGCTACAGGACAGATTTTAACATACTAAAAGAGACTGAAGCGACTTAATGGAGGTGTCTGACATGTGGAATCAAGGATTGTAGTCTAAAACCAGTGCTACAGCACCTGTCAGAGGAGTAATTGGAGAGCAGGAGACAATACAAACACAAAGGTAAAATATAGCCTATAGCCTATTTGACAGACAACCCATCCACATCTAGTAGTGTGCTCTCTCAAAGTGGACACTTATCACTGCTCTGTATTATTATATATTCAACTCCAGTATTTGTCCTTCATAGCTTGTTCTCCATATTCTTTTTAAATAGGGAGCCAATTTTTTTTCAGCACTTTTATTTCCACCATGACAGATCAAAACTAGTTCTCATGGCTCTCTCGTCCCTCTGCAGCAGACATCGAATCGCAATAAAATCACAGTATCGAATCACAATACATATAGAATCGTGACAATCATAAGAATCGCAATACATATAGTATCAGCACCTAAGTATCGTGGTAATATCGTATCGTGAGGTCCCTGGCAATTCCCAGCTCTAGTGTTTTTCCTGTAATGTTTTAGAAAGCCTACATTAAATTCCCAATTACTATTCTCGTCTCACCAGAAGGTGAACTAGTGGCTCAACTGAAGATGCACCAAAGTATTTCAAATACTTTTTGGTAAAAAAGACTCAATAACAAAGAGCTCAGATACACTGAGAAAACGGACTGCCAGTAGGTAGACCTACAGAGCACAGTAAGAGGCCGTTCCTTCTCTTGCTAGAACAAAAAAACACCGCCTGCTGCGTACCGGCCTGGTACCGACAAACCGGACATTTCTACATGTAGAATCGCCTGCCTGTCGGTAGCCAACAACTTGACTTTGAGCAAATCAGAGTGCGCGGACCTCCGCGTGACAACAAAAGGGAAAGAAAATAGGCCACATCTCGGTGTAATCCACCTCCTTTTCATCAGAATTGTTCTAACTAAAACAATAAAGCTACATAGTAAATTAATCTCCCAGTGTCTGTTGGAAAGCAGACTAAACCAGGTTTTCCCTCAAGAATTTTGCATGTGCTTAGCTCTATTCCGTTTCTTTTTATCCCAAAAAAAAAATCTAGTCCTTGCCGATGACAAGCATAACCATTACATGATGCATCCACCACCATGCTTGAAAATATGAAGAGTGGTACTCAATGATGTGTTGTTGGAATTGCCCCAAACATAACGCTTTGTATTGAGGACATAAAGTTAATTTCTTTGACAATTGTTTTGCAGTTTTACTTTAGTGCCTTATTGCAAACAGGATGCATGTTTTGCAAAATGTTTGTTCTGTACAGGCTTACTTCTTTTCACTCTGTCATTTAAGTTAGTATTGTGGAGTAACTACAGTGTTGTTGATCTATCCTCAGTGTTCTCCTATCACAGCCATTAAACTCCAACTGTTTTAAAGATACCATTGGCCTCATTGTGAAATCCCTGAGCGGTTTCCTTCCTCTCTGGCAACTGAGTTAGGAAGGACGCCTGTATCTTTGTAGTGTTTATTGCAAAAATCTCTGAAGCTGGAGACACTTATCTCCCTCACTAACTTTAAGCATCAGTTGTCAGAGCACCTTACCGATCACTGCACCTGTACACAGCCCATCTGAAATTAGCCCGCCCAACTACCTCATCCCTATATTGTTATTTATTTTGCTCATTTGTACCCCAGTATCTCTATTTGCACATCATCTCTTGCACATCTATCATTCCAGTGTTAATACTAATTGTAATTATTTTGCACTATAGCCTATTTATTGCCTTACCTCCATAACTTGCTACATTTGCACACACTGTATATATATATGTATTTCTGTTGCATTTTTGACTTTGTTTTGTTTTACCCCATATGTAACTCTGTGTTGTTGTTTTTATCACACTGCTTTGCTTTATCTTGGCCAGGTCGCAGTTGTAAATGAGAACTTGTTCTCAACTGGTTTACCTGGTTAAATAAAGGTGAAATAAAATAAAATAAAATAAAAGTGACTGGGTCTATTGATACACCATCCAAAGTGTAATTAATAGCTTCACCATGCTCAAAGGGATATTCATTGTCTGCTTTTTTTTTTTTACCCATCTACCAATAGGAGCCCTTCTTTGCGAGGCATTGGAAAACCTTCCTGGTCTTTACATTTACATTTACATTTTAGTTATTTAGCAGACGCTCTTATCCAGAGCGACTTACAGTTAGTGAGTGCATACATTTTCATACTGGCCCCCCGTGGGAAACGAACCCACAACCCTGGCGTTGCAAGTGCCATGCTCTACCAACTGAGCTACAGTTCATGAGTTCATGAGAAAACAAAAACATAATTACTTGACACATTGGAAAGAATTAACAAAAAAACAGAGCAAACTGGAATGCTATTTGGCCCTAAACAGAGAGTACACAGTGGCAGAATACCTGATCACTGTTACTGACCCAAACTTAAGGAAAGCTTTGACTATGTACAGATTCAGTGAGCATAGCCTTGCTATTGAGAGAGCCCACCGTAGGCAGACCTGGCTCTCAAGAGAAGACAGGCTATGTGCACACTGCCCACAAAATGAGGTGGAAACTGAGCTGCACTTCCTATCCTCCTGCCAAATATATGACCATATTAGAGACACATATTTCCCTCACATTACAGAGATCCACAAAGAATTAGAAAACAAACCCAATTTTGATAAACTCCCTTATCTATTGGTTGAAATACCACAGTGTGCTGTCACAGCAGCAATATTTGTGACCTGTTGCCACAAGAAAAGGGAAACCAGTGAAGAACAAACACCATTGTAAATACAACCCATATTTATGTTTATTTATTTTCCCATTTGTACTTGAACTATTTGCACATTGTTACAATACTGTATATATACATAATATTACATTTGAAATGTCTTTATTCTTTTGGAACTTCTGAGTGTAATGTTTACTGTTAATATTTATTTCACTTTTGTTTACTATCTACTTCACCTGCTTTGGCAATGTTAACATATGTTTCCCATGCCAATAAAGCCCTTACATTTGTGGGTGAATCTGGGTTTGAAATTCACTGCTCGACTGAGAGAACTTACAGATAATTGTATGGGGTACAGAGATGATGTAGTCATTCAAAAATCATGTTAAACACTATTATTGTAAACAGAGTGAGTCCATGCAACTTATTATGTGACTTGTTAAGCACATTTTTACTCCTGAACTTATTTAGGCTTGCCATACCAAAGGTGTTGAATACTTATTGGCATTTCAGCTTTTCATTTTGTATTAATTTGTATCAATTCCGACAAACATAATTCCACTTTGACATTATGAATAGTGTGTAGGCCAGTATCAAAAAATCTCAATTTAATCAATTTTTAATTCACGCTGTGACACAACAAAATGTGGAAAAAGTCAAGGGGTGTGAATACTTTCTGAAGGCACTGCCCACCCTAAACAACATTGTTTTAGGCCTAAGCTTTCTCTTCAAAATCACTGTCTAAACATGTTGGTAAATTTTACTGCTGAATGTCGGCATGAGATATAAAAAGCGTTTGGATACCTAGTGAGAATAAGGTCTATGACACACTCATCCACACATCTTTGATAGCTGTCTTGCTTTCCCATCTAAAACAATTAAAGCTGGTTTATACCTTACGTACGCAACACAAAACCAGTACGCAAAATGGAGAGCCTGCGTTCTTGTGTCAAATTATGAATTGTGGGGCTGCACGTCTGTAGGTTTGCTACGCACACCATTTTGCGTAGCTACTTGTAGTTCTTTCATGCGTCTGTACATAGGGTATAAACTAGGCTTAAGGCGTAATTCATAGAGGAAATATTAGCCTACTGAGTGTGTGCAAAGCATGCTGGATCTGAAAGAAACATCTCTAGAAAGATAGAAGAGAATGGAAGTCTAACATCCTCACTCAACTGGTCATGTGACCTGCTTGCTTCCCAGTCTATCATCTTTTATTCCGCCTACAGCCATAGCATCGGCCCTGAGGTAATAACATTCATCATAGTCGTCATAGCAACCCAACCCTGCTTTCTTCTTGCTCAGCTGTGTGTCGGCTATTCTTAAAATCAGAGAACGTTAGTGGGCAGGGCACCATGTTATCAGTGGCACCAAAAGTTTTATTATCTAGGCTAATGGGTCGTTTTCCAAAATATGATGATGTCAAATTAGGAAATTAACCATGACAGCTACAAAGCAAAAACCAGGAAGATTGAAGCCTATATACGGCTCTGGACTAGGCCTGACCAAATGGCGAGCCTGAACAAAAAACCTGACAGGCAAACAAACTTAGCACAGAACAGGAGGAGGACAAGTACCTCGAGTAAACTCGAAGAATAATATGAATTGGTTCATAAAAAGTGAGGCTGTGATCTAAAATAGGCATGAATCCTGTTGAGAGTTTCTCTGGCAGAATCTGTACATAACTGGCCTTTCACTGAAAGGTAGCCGAATGTTTGATTACAGCAGCTCTAGTTCATTCAATTTCCTCAATGACGCCTGTGGCCCATTTGTTTAGTTTCTCCTTTCACAATAAAGCCTAATTACCTGTCCACAGGCCTCAGATATGGATAAAGTTTAATTGTGTGCTCAACTTCAGGTCATGCCCTTACAATATTATGCAGACGTCAAAGGCTGGTAAAACGCCAATGGAAGGTTATTCTCAGTTGTCAAAAAAGGCACACTAGGCTTACTACTATGAATGGTCAACAAAGCAACTAGGCCTATAACGGTCTAGAATCTTAATTTAAGGTGCCACTGCATGTATGTAGATCTAGATTTTTCTTCATCCATCAACAACACAAAGGAAATATTGCCTGAGCCTTCTTCATTGGTTTGTTTACCTTCCTTCTCGGAGTAGCATAATTTACTTACAAATGTGTGGGCGCTAATGCACTAGGGACCTCAGCAGTGTAGTGGCAGCAAATAACAAATCTATGTGGCCATGTAAAAACTGGGCACGCTTGTATCTTGTTCCCAGTAGCCTTCTTAATGGTGATAAAATGTTGGCTCCACCTAGTATCTACAATTCAGAAACGAGGCTTAGGCTACATCTAGAGCCAGACCACGTGATCATTTAACAAAGTAGTCCAGCGCCTACATCTGGACTACTCAGTCAGTAGAAACTAGATACATTTGCAAGTGGTGCCTTTGAAACTCCACCCAGAAAGACAAACACTCCACAACCAGATCAGCTTACCAGTAGCCTATATCTGTTAAAGATGGTTGTGTTTGAGCTGATGGGTCAAGGCATCCTCAAATATTAGCCTACTAGGCCTAAGTCCTCCGCAAAAAGAAATAGCCACGCAGAACGCAGTGAAAGCACCAGACCGTCTGGATAGTATGTGTGCCCGGAGATGGAGACATGAAATACAGGCTGTACGTGCCATTCATTTGCTGATGGTGTGCCATTTGGAGTGGCTATGACTGAAACAGCCTGCAGCACACAACAGACTGCAAAATACTCATTGTGTGTTATTCAGCTGCTGAATTTCAATGCCTCAGGGGCCTGAACAACAATTACAAAATAATTCAAACCTGTCTAAGAAACAAGCTACCATTAGGCTGCCTTCCGCCAATTGGATTCAACTCTAATGAATAAGATGTCATGAGGCTGAGATGGAATCTATGGGCAAAAACTAGGGCTGGGAATTGCCAGGGACCTCACGATACAATATTATCACAATACTTAGGTGCCGATAAGAGATGTATTGCGATTCTAGATGTATTGCGATTCGATACTGCAAATGTATTGCTCAATATACACTATATTTACAAAAGTATGTGGACACCCCTTCAAATTAGTGGATTCGGCTATTTCAACCACACCCGTGTATAAAATTGAGCACACAGCCATGCAATCTCCATACACAAACATTGGCAGTAGAATGGCCTTACTGAAGAGCTCAGTGACATTCAACGTGGCACCGTCATAGGATGCCACCTTTCCAACAAGTCAGGTCGTCAAATTTCTGCCCTGCTAGAGCTGCCCGGTCAACTGTAAGTGCTGTTATTGTGAAGTGGAAACGTCTAGGAGCAACAACGGCTCAGCCGCGAAGTGGTAGGCCACACAAGCTCACAGAACAAGACCGCCGAGTGCTGAATCGCGTAGTGCGTAAAAATCGTCTGTCCTCGGTTGCAACACTCACTACCGAGTTCCAAACTGCCTCTGGAAGCAACGACAGCACAAGAACTGTTCATCGGGAGCTTCATGAAATGGGTTTCCATTGCCGAGTAGCCGCACACAAACCTAAGATCACCATGTGCAATGCCAAGCGTCGGTTGGAGTGGTGTAAAGCTCGCTGCCATCGGACTCTGGAGCAGTGGAAACGCGTTCTCTGGAGTGATGAATAACACTTCACAATTTGGCAGTGCGACAGACGAATCTGGGTTTGGCGGATGCCAGGAGAACGCTACCTGCCCCAATGTATAGTACCATCTGTAAAGTTTGGTGAAGGAAGAATAATGGTCTGGGGCGGTTTTTCATGGTTCAGGCTAGGCCCCTTAGTTCCAGTGAAGGGAAATCTTAATGCTACAGCATACAATGACATTCTAGACGATTCTGTGCTTCCAACTTTGTGGCAACAGTTTGGGGAAGCACTTTCCTGTTTCAGCATGACAATGCCCCCGTGCACAAAGTGAGGTCCGTACAGAAATGGTTTGTCGAGATAGGTGTGGAAGAACTTCACTGGCCTGCACAGAGCCCTGACCTCAACCCCATGGAACACCTTTGGGGTGAATTGGAACGCCGACTGCTAGCCTTACCTAATCGTCCAACAGCAGTGCCCGACCTCACTACTGCTCTTGTGGCTGAATGTTCCAACATCTAGTGGAAAGCCTTCCCAGAAGAGTGGAGGCTGTTATAGCAGCAAAGGGGGACCAACTCCATATCAGTGCCCATGATTTTGGAATGAGATGTTTGACGAGCAGGTGTCCACATACTTTTGGTCATGTAGTGTATGTCTGCTGCAGAGAGAGAGAGCATGACAAAATGAGTTTTGATCAGTCATGGAAACAAAAGTGCTGAAAACAAATTGGCTAACCATTTAAAAAATAACATGAATAACAAGCTATAAGACAAAAAATAGTTTTGGAGCAGGTACAGCCGACTAGTGCTAGGTAACGCTCCCTAGCAAATAAATAAATAAATAAATTACACACACACTGAACAAAAATAAACGCAACATGGAACAATGTCTAAGACTTTACCGAGTTACAGTTCCTATAAGGAAATCAGTCAATTGAAATAAATTAATTAGGCCCTAATCTATGGATTTCATATGACTGGGCAGGGTCGCAGCCATGGATGGGCCTGGGAGGGCATAGCCCCACCCACTTGTGAGCCAGGCCGCCCCTCTGGGGAGCCAGACCCAGCCAATCAGAATTAGTTTTTCCTCACAAAAGGGCTTCATTACAGACAGAAATAATCCTCAGCACTCCCCCCTCAGATGATCCCGCAGGTGAAGAAGCCAGATGTGGAGGTCCTGGGCTGGCGTAATTACACGTGGTCTGCAGTTGTGAGGCTGGTTCGACATACTGCCAAATGATCTAAAATGACGTTGAAGGCGGCTTATGGTAGAGAAATGAACATTACATTCTCTGGCAACAGCTCTGGTGGACATTCCTGCAGTCAGAATGCCAATTGCACGCTCCCTCAAAACTTGAGGTATCTGTGGCATTGTGATGTGTGACAAAACCACACATTTTAGAGTGGCCTTTTATTGTCCCCAGCACAAGGTGCACCTGTGTAATGATCATATTGTTTAATCAGCTTCTTGATATGCCACACCTGTCAGGTGGATGGATTATCTTGGCAAAAGAGAAATGCTCACTAACAGGGATGTAAACAAATTTGTGCATTAAATTTGAGAGAAATATGTTCTTTGTGCATATGGAAAACTTCAGGGATCTTTATTTCAGCTCATGAAACATGAGACCAACACTTTACATGTTGCATTTAGATTTTTGTTCAGTGTATATCAAAATAAATGGAAGTCAAAGTATCAATATAAATTAGTCCAAAATAATATTGCGATATGTAACTATCGATTTTTTCCACAATCACTAGCAAATACTGCTTGAAATGCCACATAGCCAAACTGATTAAGCAATTTCCTTTTTGATTGGGCAATTTACTGTTTTATGATTACAGTTGGGCCTAGCTAGGCAGGTCATTTCTGTCCAATATATAGCAAAACATTTGTAACTGCCACCTTCATGACAACACATTTTTAACACTGTGACATAATATTGAAATAGGGTTATTGAAAATACAAATTTTAGGGTAGGGGTAACAGAGCTAGCGCTCCTGGTCAAAGTTTACCAATGAAACAGCACCACTGGCAAAATACAAGATACACAGTAAACCTCTCAGGTGCCTCATCTGACAAGAGGTGAGCTCTGGGTCGAGCAATCAAAGCCTTCCTTTCTCTGAGAGCAGGAAATCAGAGAAGGCTAGCGTAATGACTGAGCCATGTGAGAGAAAGCAGGCCCCCGCAAATCGAATCATCTTCACAGGCTAATAATGGCACAGGTTAAGGCAACAGTTGAATATGGTCAGAGTGGTCTACTCTGCAGGCGGCACTGACTGGTTATGTAAGCACTGATGGGAGATATGATTCACACAACATGCAAACCAACTCTTACCAGTAACACTGAATTGCAACCAATATGGAAAGGATGTAGCCTATTGCAGTGGCCTCACATTTTTCAATAGCCAGATTGTCCATTTATTGTACAAGACAATGTCTTGTTAGTTTTGCTGCGAGCAAAACTAAAACTGCAGAAAGACTCCTATAAACATTAAACATAGGTACACAAAAGTGCTGTACAGTCAGGAATATTCTGAAATACTGCAGTTTAAAATACTGCATTTTCACGATTAATTGGAAAATGGTGCTCTTGATGGTGTTTCAAAACATGAAAATGACTCCATCACACCTGCTGGCTGGCCAAGGTCTCATAGTAAATAAACAAATGTGGCTATTTCTTCACATTTCTCTTGGGCTGCCTAAAGGGACGGATCTTGATGTTGTGGCTAGTGTGTCAGCATTCAGACATAGGCCTGATATAATAGATCTATAGTACCTATATGTTATGCTTTCTATCAAATGAAGACGACATTGACTAGTACAAGCAAAACTGCTTGATTGGTACTCACGCAAGTATTTAAGCTATAGGCTTGAGATTCTCTCTCATTCTTGCAATGTCATCATGATTTGCCTGACGTGCGACTGCAGCGAGACAGTGCAAAACTCTTCTGCATGGGTGACAATATACATAATTGGTGACAATGGGTCAAAACGCCCTTGACCCCAAGTTCCAAGGTAGCCTTTACCTGGCTTACTTAACTCAGAGAAAGCGGGACATCAGAAACGTTGTCCCTCAATGGGTGAGGGGGAGCAACCTCTGCATAGCATCCACGTCGTGTATAGCTAGAAGCAGGCTAGCTTAGTGTGTGATTGCGGCCTGCATGAACGTCCCCCCCCCGAGCATCCCAATGGTTCCTGCATGAACGCCCCCCCCCCCTCCCCCTCAAGCACGCCATCTTCATGCTTGAGTGACACTTTTGATATTCTGGATTTCCTCTGATTGTCTATGCGATTAAAATGTGGGTCAAAAGGGAAATAAAAGTATTAGCTAGTTAGCTACCTATCCCGCCAGCTAGCTAGCACCCAGTGTCCTTCACTAACCTGCCCTCGCCTTCGTTAACAGAACTGCGGGAAAACAGTGCCCAACAGGTGGGAGCGAAGTACAGTCTACAGGTGTGATAGCTAGCTACCTATACCGCCTGCTGTGTACTGGAGTCCTGGCTAGCTAGCACAGAGTCCTTTGCTCCTGCCTGCCGAACACATGCCCTCGCCATCGTTAACAGAACTGCGGGAAAGCAGTGCCCGATAGGCGGGGGCGAAGGACACTGTCTACCTAGTGATGCTATGTTTGAAACTGGAGCTCTGAGGCACACGATGAAATCGCTAAGCAGTGTACTTCAAAGCAGTGTGCCGATGCCTGTATTAATTTATCAGAAGCATGTGATCAATGACGTCCGAAGCTTCGTTTCGTTGAACAACCACCTGATTGGTTTGGAGGTGGAAAACCTCAATGCTTCAGGAAGCTTAGTTTCCCCATCACTAGCTATGGGTTGTTGCCCCATCACTTCTTCTGTGGGGTTTACAAGCAGTTGGCATCCAATGTTATGGTGCATTACCGCCCCCTACTGTACTGGAGCGCCCCCGGCTCCCACCTTTGTACCAGAGTCCTAACTTAAAAATGGACCAATAGAAGTATTGTGGTCCTCTGTAGCTCAATTGGTAGAACATGGCGCTTGTAACGCCAGGGTAGTGTGTTCGATTCCAGGGACCACCCATACAAAAATTTATGCACACATGACTGTAAGTCGCTTTGGATAAAAGCGTCTGCTAAATGGCATATTAAGTATAAAGAGGGGTTCGGAACGCCCCGAACTGCACCCTTCTCGGCTAGCTACATAGCCTGGTTTGCTGGCTAGATAGAGTTGAGGTATGATACTACCTCGCGTTGTCTTGACGTAAAAATGTATGCACACATGACTGTAAATCGCTTTGGATAAAAGCGTCTGCTAAATGGCATATTAAGTATAAAGAGGGGTTCGGAACGCCCCGAACTGCGGGCCGCAATGGCAACCTTCTCGGCTAGATACATAGCCTGGTTTGCTGGCTAGATAGAGTTGAGGTATGATACTACCTCGCGTTGTCTTGACGGAATAATGACGAAAACAGTGGTGAAGGTGACTTAATTATGTGAAACAGCAAAGCTACCTCCAAAGTCCCATGTTTAATTACAATTTCAGTAAGGACGTGGATATTGTATCTACAACGACCTGCATTTAATTGTTGTTCCAGTATTTAGCTGATTGTTACCATCTATAAATAATCAGCATCCTCTAGGACACAGAGCAAACCAACTCCATCACTGATACGTACGTCACGAGTGCATTAGCTAACTTACTAGCTATCATAAGTAGCTGGCTATCTATCTTTAAGTTTGTTTACCATGGCAAGTAACATTATAATATATTTGATCGAGCTGTACTCTGACATTGTCACACTTGTGATAGTTGTGAAATTAGTTACCAAGAAAGATACGAATTGAAAATGCAAGAACATCTTACCAGTAGCTAGCAGTATGTTAGCTAGGTGGCTAGCAATACCCGCTAGCTAGCTGTCGTCGTCGGCCTGGTATGTTGTTGGTGGTGAAAGAAAGCCAGTGAGGAGATGAATTGACACGTATTTCAAATAGCGAGATGTAATTAGTATCCTGGATCCATTTTCCAGAGATGGTGATTCAGCAGCTCTTCAATGTGTGCTTTAAATCCACACGTTCTAATTTTTACCTGTGAAATGCTAGCTAGTTGCTTGCTAACGTATGATTATTGGTTTAAAACCTGTCTTCATAACATTTCCTCCAGATCATCTGCAGGGACTGGAGTTCCGCGGGTGGGGGCAGACTGTACGGTTGTGAGACCTATGTGAAGCTAGCCACAATAGTGGAATTTGCGGTTCGTCTTCAAAATAAAAGTCCCTCATTGAAAGTGATGCAAACGGATACAAATAGTGGAATCATGTCATATTTGGACTATTTAATGTTAAACAAGGTGGGAATGTTAAAGAAGGTGGGAATGTTATATACATTTAACAATCAGTTGAAATCGCACTGTGGATATATAAGACTTCAGAATTGCATTGGTGGCATACCTATTTCACTGTAAAACCTTACCTATGGCTTGTGGATCAATGAAATGGGGTATCAGTCTACTCAGCGACACCCACAGAACTATGAATAGTTTACACAAATATTAGCATCATAGCTCTTATTGTAGGACTTAGACTGTGGGCTTAGTCAGCCTATTGTGCATATTTATATTGCACTGTACAGCCTTACTTATGGATTGTGGATCAATGAAATGGGGTATCAGTCTACTCAGTGACACCCAGGGTCACAGATATTAGCTGTGTAGCTCTTATTGCAGGACATCGACTGTACAATATGAATGTCAAAACTCATAATAGGCTGACGGGAGGTGATTTCCCATAGTCAAAGTCCCGCAATATGAGCTACGACACTAATATTTGTGTAATCCTTCACAGTTGTGTTCTGTGGGTGTCACTGAGTAAACTGATACCCCATTTCATTGATCCACAATCCATAGGTAAGGCTGTACAGTGCAATATGAATGTCCAATACACATAGTGGCTTGACTGGTAAGCTTAATGTGGCTAATTTCACAGTGGTTTCAGAGTCAGGCAATAAGAGGGTCCCCTAAATGGCCAGAAATATTGTCAAGAAATTCTAAGGATTGTATAGTTTAAGGAAAAAACATAGTCTACACTGAATTTATTAGAAACTAAAACTTGCTTAGTGTACCTTTAGTCATCGTTACAATATATACTGAACAAAAATATAAACGCAACATGCAACAATTTCTAAGATTTTACTGAGTTACAGTTCATATAAGGAAATCAGTCAATTGAAATAAATTAATTAGGCCCTAATCTATGGATTTCATATGACTGGGCAGGGGCGCAGCCTGGGAGGGCATAGGCCCACCCACTGGGCCTATGTCCTCCTTTTCTTCCCCCACGAAAGGGCTTTATTATAGAGAGAAATACTCCAGTTTCATCAGCTGTCCGGGCGGCTAGTCTCAGACGATCCCACAGGTGAAGAAGCCGGATGTGGAGGTCCTGGGATGGCATGGTTACACGTGGACTGCGGTTGTGAGGCTGGTTGGACTACTGCCAAATTCTCTAAAATGACATTGGAGGCAGCTTATGGTAGAGAAATTAACATTCAGTTCTGGTGGACATTCCTGCAGTCAGCATGCCAATTGCACGCTCCCTCAAAACTTGAGACATCTGTGGCATTGTGTTGTGACAAAACTGCACATTTTAGTAGTCTTTTGTCCCCAGCACAAGGTGCACCTGTGTAATGATCATGCTATTTAATCAGCTTCTTGATATGCCACACCGGTCAGGTGGATGGATTATCTTGGCAAATGAGAAATTGTCAATAACAGGGATGTAAGCTTTTTGTGCTTATGGAACATTTCTGGGATTGTTTTTCTCACCTCATGAAACATGGGACCAACACTTTACATGTTGCATTTATATTTTTTGTTCAGTATATTTGGGAGCTGTCACTAAGCATATAATTTAAATGACAAGAAAATAACAGACCCCGAAAGGACTAGAACTATAATTGCATGAAGCCCGCTGTGTAATACAGTAAATACTTGTCAATTCAGTAAAATGCCATGGTAGCGTTTCCAACTTTCCCAAATTAATTATGTATTTTACAAGCTCTTCTTATAAAAATGTATAAATAGAGCAGTCCACAGTTCTGTTGCTATTTGACCACAGAACACCCAACAAATAAGTGTGGGTAAACAAATTCCCAATAC
This sequence comes from Coregonus lavaretus, assembly GCF_964263955.1. Lineage (NCBI taxonomy): Eukaryota > Metazoa > Chordata > Actinopteri > Salmoniformes > Salmonidae > Coregonus > Coregonus lavaretus. The sequence goes on along the minus strand of NC_140024.1, from coordinate 5,143,659 downwards.
CTGTTTACTGGCCATGATACATTTAACTAGTGTTGAAATAAAAAAATACAAATAAAAAAGCAGCATATTGAAAAAAAAACTAGGAGAGAATTACACAATTTATTGATGTTGTATAAGCTTAACTCAAATCACTTAGAAATTGTAATAAAACAAATCGGGAAAATGAGTGGTTTTGTTTAAGTTCGGACACAAATATATAATCTGGCAATAGGCTACAATATTTTTGTCAGGTTTTAATTTATACATATAAAGCAGAATATACGGTCTTAAAGTGTTTTTTAAAAAAAATCTAATAAGTTTGCATTTCTATGTAAATACTGTTTACAGCTTCACCCTTTAAGATGTAGAGAAGGGAATTAAATGAGTTCTGCACACCAGAATGTTACAATCAACTTTCAGTTACCTACAGTATTAACAATCATTTCAAGGAACATTGTGTTTTCCAAACAACTGAAAACATCATTTAGACCTAAGACCTCATACCATTAATCGCATACCTTGTATTAATGCTTAGTTTTCTATTCATATTGAAAATACTGAAATAATGTAATTTTAATGCAGACAATCATTCGCTGGTATGAGTTACATATTGAAGGGAAAAATAATTAAACCGAGATTGTATAGTTTTGCCATTTGGGTCTCAAGAGTAATTGAAAATAGATGGCTGCACACACGCATGCCCAGGGAAGTGTAGAAGAACCATATTCAGGTTGAGTCAGCTCCATCAAACACAATCACAGTCTCAATATCAACCCAACTAAATAAAACAAATAGCCATAATAACCTGATGGTTGACATCAAACTACAAATAGGATACCGCCAACCCTAATAACACATGATCGTATTTGTTACATAATTCCATTGCTTTTCTTCTCTTAACTGAAAGCTCCATCTAGTAATTGTTCCATATAGCGTACTCCCTTGTCTCTGTGCTACTTTGACATATTGTGCAACTGTTATGATAACCTCCCCATTTTGTCTTGAAGAGTCCTCAACTCTCCTCTCTATTTCACACTGATTTGAGTTGTAAAGTGGGGTCAGGAATGGACAAAACTGTCTGTCAATCAGAAATAAAAAAGCACTTTCCTTCTCTAATTCCTTCTGAACGTTTGTTTAATAAAAGTGCCACATTAGCGAAGTCATCATCATACAAAGGACTGTGATAGAAACAGCATCATGAAAAAAAATGAACAGAGTTTAGTCGAGTGAAATCTTAATGGCCTTATCATTACTAATCAGAAATGGGTAATAGTATTATAACATTCACAAATAATCATTAAACCATTTATAAATAGTGTAATACTATTGAGTATTTCATTATTAGTAAACATTCATAGATGTATATAAGCAGTAATAAACATTTACAATGGTTTATTCATGAAAGTTGTTAAAGTGTAACCCAGAAATGTTACCGTTGAAGAAAGTACTGCAGTGCCCGCACAAGGAGCGCAGTTTTACTTATTTTGCTATTCCAACGACTGTGGGATGCAAAGCACATTTTAGACGTTTAGATGAAGATGCCACTCGGATATCTGGAATCATGCTGATTTGGGGGAGGGGGGGACAGTACATATGACTAGACCAGGGATGGGTAACTGGTAGGCCCACGGACTAATTTCAGTCGGGGTCTCAACTTACTGTTGAGTTAGAATAATAGAATACACAAAGTGCAATTTGGGGGGGGGGGGGGGGGGGGGGATTGTGGGTACGCAGACCCACGAGCCACTGCATGATGAGTTCAGTTTTTCTGTGCCTCCACCAGCATCAAAGTTGCCCATCCCTGGCCTAAGCTTACTACTCCCTAGTGTAGCATTGAAGTTGTTCCAGTGTAGAAGGGCTCAGCTTGTCCGTCATATATCCAGTGATGCTTAAAAAAAAAAAATGCTTGCGCGTGCGTTAGTGAGTGTTGATTGTACAGTCGTTTTGTATGGATGTCTTCACTTGTGGGCATACTATATATATATATATTTTGTCATCTTAATATATACTTTGTACATGTAAATCAATGTTTGAGTGCATTTACAAATGGTTGGTGGGGGCCCTGCGCTTAAAAGTGGTGGACTACGCATCTCTATACCAACACTTCCAATCACTTTACCTTAAACAATTCAACACCAATCAGAATTGCTTTCCTATTACTTCCCCGAGAGGAGAACAAATCAAATGCCTGACTACTAAACTGCTCTATCGCAACAATATCAAGCAGGCGACCTACCATTCTAACATACATCTGGACAGTGGACACCAATAAGACACATTTCTTAACATTGGGCAGCAGTTAGGATACCTCTGTATCCTATCCCATTGCAACACAGGGCTTTAACATGTATTTTTCTGTTTATTTTCACTATGGGGTTATCATCCATGATGTGGATCTGAGAGGAGGGTGCCACTGCCAAAACCTTCTCGAAGCTTCATGGCAATTGTCGTTATAGATAGGCCTATCACGAGACTGACTATCAACAGATATCAATAGATTTAATGGTCAACACTGGCTAGCAAGTCTGAGCCAAACTGACCATTGTAGCGCAATCTCACCACAAGCCCGTCTCACCTTTAAGACAACGGAATGGGGGGGGGAGAGAAACCAGGTATGCACAATCCTCAACCCATAGAAATAGAATTACCAATTATATTCATTCCATTTCTATGCCCCAACCTCCCCCATGAGATTAGTGTCCCAGTCTGCAGGACAGAGGGCCATCACTATCCTGCAAAACTGCACAGAAGATATAGAAAAAATGAAAAAAGTTCCTCCAATCTGGCAACCGATTCAATCTGGCAACCAATCTGTAGGTTTGATCCGCCGTGTTTGGGTAGCCTGGGAGGCTTCACTTCATTCTTAAGTCTTTTTTTCGACACTCGAAAGACGGCCCTAATGTTTCTGTCCATCCCAGTACGCAGGTTTGCAAAGCGCGGCAGAGTTCCGCGAGGGCGTCGGCGGAGTCACTCGTGGACATCCCAGATTTCAGAGAGCAGCGGCGGGAGCTTCTTGTCCTGGAGGCGCAGGGCGAAGACCTGCTCAGAGTGGACGCTGCTGAGGGTGCGGAGGCTGACCAGCTTCATGAGCATGCGTGGAAACATCAGGTGATCCTAGAAGGAAGAGAGGTTCATTTAACCCCGCTCATCATTTAGGGTTGGGACCATTACATTTTGTATTTTTAAACCTAACATTTTCCTTTTACTTTCAATTATGATTTTCCCACCCATGACCTGAATTTCAATACATTTCCTGTACTGACTGGAATTGAAAAAGGAATTCAACTAAACGCGGACTCAAGTGTGTATGTGACAACCGAAAGATCCTCAAAACCTACACATGGCGGCTTGTGCAAGTTAAATCATATATAACTAGGGCACTCACGTTTGGTCTCTTTATCATGATGTAAGAACGTAGTGCGTCCACGTACGGCTGCTGCAGTCGCTCCACCAGTTCATGGTCTTGCACATTGGGCCGGTCTGGGGAACATACGAAAACAGCTTAACGTTTTATACTCAATACAATAGAAGGCATTGATGTCTGTTGAATGTTACTTCCTACATATGGGCAAGGTCTCTGTAGTACCCAGATCAAGACGTTAATATTTTGATATCCCATAACTCTTTGCATAAATGCGGAAGAATTCTAAACAAAGGGACCAGCGAGGCGAGTGAAAATAACTTAGAGTGAATGGTAGCGGTACGGAAAGTTCACCATCAAAGTGGAAAATAAACATTCGTAGTGAACTCCTCAGCAAACACATGCAGTGCCTTCAGAAGGTATTCACACCCTTTGACTTTTTCCACATTTTGTTGTGTTACAGCCTGAATGTAAAATGGATTTCAATTTAGATTTATGTTTCGTGGAATTATGTTTTTCAAAATTCTTACAAATTAATTGAAAATGAAAAGCTGAAATGTCTTGTCAATAAGTATTCAACCCCTTTATGGCAAGCCTAAATAAGTTCAGGAGTAAAAAAAATGGCTTAAGTCACATAATAAGATTTGAATGACTAACTCATCTCTGTACCACACACATACAGATACTATCTGTAAGGTCCCTCAGTCGAGCAGTGAATTTCAAACACAGATTCAACCACAAAGAAGGGCACCTATTGGTAGATGGGTAAAAATGTAAAAGCAGACATTGAATATCCCTTTGAGCATGGTGAAGTTATTAATTACACTTTGGATGGTGTAGCAATATCCCCAGCCACTACAAAGATACAGGCGTCCTTCTTAACTCAGTTGCCGGAGGGGAAGGAAACCGCTCAGGGAATTCACCATGAGGCCAATGGGGTCTTGTTTTATTTTAGCGTATTATTTTTTTTTTTACCCCTTTTTCTCCCCAATTTCATGATATCCAAATTGGTAGTTAGTCTTGTCCCATCGCTGCAACTCCCGTACGGACTCGGGAGAGGTGAAGGTCGAGAGCCATGCGTCCTCCGAAACACGACCCTGCCAAGCCGCACTGCTTCTTGACACACTGCTCACTTAACCCGGTAGCCAGCTGCACCAATGTGTCGGAGGAAAGGCCATACAGCTGGCGACCGAAGTCAGAGTGAATGCGCCCGGCCCGCCACAAGGAGTCGCTAGAGCGCAATGGGACAAGGATATCCCGCCCTGCCAAACCCTCCCCCAACGACGCTGGGCCAATTGTGTGCAGCCTCATGGGTCTCCCGGTCGCAGCCGGCTGCGACATAGCCTGGGATCGAACCCGGGTCTGTAGTGACGCCTCAAGCACTGCAATGAAGTGCCTTAGACCGCTGCGCCTCTCAGGAGGCCAACATGGTGTCTTTAAAACAGAGTTTAATAGCTGTGATAGGAGAAAACTAAGGATGGATCAACAACATTGTAGTTACTCCACAATACTAACCTAAATGACAGAGGGAAAAGAAGGAAGCGTGTACAGAATAAAAAAATATTCTAAAACATGCATCCTGTAAGGCACTAAAGTAAAACTGCAAAAAATTTGGCAAAGAAATTAACTTTATATCCTGAATACAAAGCGTTATGTTTGGGGCAAATCCAACAACACATCACTGAGTACCACTCTTCATATTTTCAAGCATGGTGGTGCCTGCATCATGTTATGGGTATGCTCGTCATCTGCAAAGGAGTTTTTTAGGATAAAAAGAAACCGAGCTAAGCATAGGCAAAATCCTAGAGGAAAACCTGGTTCAGTCTGCTTTCCAACAGACACTGGGAGACAAATACACCTTTCAGCAGGACAATAACCTAAAACACAAGGCCAAATATACACTGGAGTTGCTTACCAAGATGACTGAATATTCCTGAGTGGCCTAGTTACAGTTTTGACTTAAATATGCTTGGAAATCTATGGCAAAACTTGAAAATGGCTGTCTAGCCATGATCAACAACCAACTTGACAGAGCTTGAATAATTTAAAAAAAGAATGTGCAAATATTGTACAATCCAGGTGTGCAAAGCTCTTACAGACTTACCCAGAAACACTCACAGCTGTAATCGCTGCCGAAGGTGATTCTAACATATATTGACTCAGGAGTGTGAATACTTATGTAAATGTATTTAATTTTTCAATAAATGTGCAACAATTTCAATAAACTTGTTTTCACTTTGTCATTATGTGGGTATTATGTGTAGATGGGTGAGAAAAATAATCTATTCAGTCCATTCTGAATTCAGGCTGTAACAACATTTGAAATAGGTCAAAGGGTATGAATACTTTCTGAAGGCACTATATCATTAACTTTTCTACTGTCAGTCTATCTATTAAGACGTTTTTCAAAACATCTACAGCCACCGTATCACTTAATTTCCTGACCCCGGTCATATTTTCACTGCAAACCCTGTAGAATCTTTGAAACAGCGCTGTTCTCATGAAATTGTTTGTTTTTTGGAAGCTTCCGCATATGATTACTAGGGAAAGACAATATAATAGCTTAAAAATCGATATTGCAAAGAAAATATTAAATATCAGTATCGGCCCAGAATATCCACGTCAATGATTACGTCGATGTCCAGACCTTGGTAATAAAGGGACCTTGCATATGGGCTCTGTTCCACACTAGCATACCACTTGACCTCTGACCTGCAGAGAAGATGTTGATGGCGATGAGCAGAGCGTACTCCGCCTCGTCCAGGTGCAGGTCGTTCATGCCCTTGGAGAACTCAAAGATGGGGTTGATAAACTCCAACTGCAGCCCTGAGGGGGATGAGAGAGAAGGAGAGACAGAGGGAGAGGGAAATACAGACAGAGATGGATACAAATATGGGTTAAAGGTAAGAGGTCAATGTCTCTACAGAGTATGGCAGGGGTTCCCAACCTAGGGGTTGCGCCAAAGTTTCCTGGAGGGGGCGCGGGACCTTCCTTGATTTGAGGGGTAAAAAAAGATATGTAAAATGTCAGGAAGACACGACTGATGCACATGGTGATATCTTTGGTTTGTCTCCATGACATTCAGAAGCTGAGCTACGACCTTCTAAAGTCGAGTCAAAGAAATTGAAGTAATCTTATGTGTGTGACTGTCGCTTTCAATTGATCTATTCACTTTTTGTAAAAGAGAACATGTATAATTATATTGAGTGTTCATATAAATTATAATAATAAAACATTTGGTAGCAGAATAACATTTGGGGAAATTGGGTAGACTTAATTTTCCTTATCCATTATTATTAATAATAATAATAATAATAAATAATATCATCATCATCAAATAGCCTACCTAAAAGATGTCATGAATCTTGTTAAACTACATAGAATTGCAGGAAATGTGCTTCAAAACAACATAATTGATGTTAAAAGGGGGCCCTGAGGAAAAAAGGTTGGGAGCCCCTGGAGTGCGGAAACAGAACAAGAGGGAGTTAATAATAAATAATATAATAATAATAATAATAATAATAAGCCATTTAGCAGACGCTTTTATCCAAAGCGACTTACAGTCATGCGTGCATACATTTTTACGTATGGGTGGTCCCGGGGATCGAACCCACTACCCTGGCGTTACAAGCGCCATGCTCTACCAATTGAGCTACAGAGGACCACCCATACGTGGGTGGTCCTCTGTTGGTGGTCCTCTGTTGAAGGAGAGTAGCTGATTGCAGCTTGAATGTGGATCATGAACACCTCAGACAAACAAAAGATGACACTGTACCTGCTTTGGCAAAATCCTCCTTGTTATAACTGAAGTCCTTCAAGAACGTGATGCTCTCAATGGCAGGGTTATATCTCCGCGATGTCTCCAGCAGCATGATCTGCAGAAAAACAAGGCACATCTCAGTGACATCCTGCAAACTAGATCATCTACTTGACATATTGAGACATGTGTTCCTGAAAACCAACATAATGATACCTAATGACATAGAATATGAGGGGAAAGAAGGTCAACGGTGAGGAGAAAACGATGACTCACCTCAATGGTTGAAGTCTTCAGCAGGGCAATCTGGTCCTCTCTGGTGAGCTCCAGGAAGCCAGGCAGCTGCTTGGCAAAGTCTACTATCTCCTGGACCGACATGATGGCCAGCTCGGTGAAGTGGGCAAAACGCTGCTGTCGCACCTCCCTGTTCTGAGGGTCCTGACTCTGGGGCCACGGCTGGAAATTAAATGGAGACAAAGACATCAATAGATTAATTAATGAACAAATTATTCAATTCATCAATAAAAAAATAAAAACACATAATGCAATGCAGAGATTTCACCATGTACTCAGAGCTGCTACCAAAAATTGTCTGGATGACAAACAGTTCATTTGGCCAAAATTCAACATTAACAATATTTTGTGCAGTATTCTTGGCTAACATGTCTTTGAACATGCACAATATTAACAAAACACCACCACAATGCAGAAATGTTGTATTCCACCTCCATATCAAGATGACGATTTCATACCCATCCTTACATTAGTGCAACTGTCAATCAATCCAAACTGTTTAAGAAATCTAAACATGGCATATGTTAGTAGGGTTGGGACATTCAGAGACAATCACCGTGACTTTGGGCCGGTCGATGAACGAGCGCTTGTTGCACTGCTTCTGCATGGACACCAGCTTCTCGATCATCTCCAGCTGCTCGGGCGCCAGCGGGACCACCTCCGGCACCGGGGTGGGGGTCACCACGGCAGACGTGCGAGCAGTCTCTTCCTCGTTCTTCTTCATCTTCTTCCCTCGGATCTGCTCCTCTGAGAGAACACCTGGGAACGCCGGGAACACAATCAGCACAGTAATGAAAAGTAGGAAAGACAGATACTCCCATAGTTTGGGAGGTCAATTTAAATTATGTACATTAGCTTTTTAGAGATCTTGCCAAGCCATCTCCAATCAGTATCTCTACATTTAAAATTAGTGTATCTTTTACTGATTTTTAGCACAACCCCTACATTTCCCGACAGATCTAAGGAAAAGGTCCAAAAAAGCACAGGTACTTTTGAAGATAAAGGTGTATATAAAAAAAAAACTAGATGGCTGCCACAGGGAACTGTAGCTCAACCATAAAGAGACAACTCACATTGCTCCAGCATGCCCGCCTCACGGCATTTGCGCAGCCGGCACTGCTGGCACTTGCGGCGCATGTACATATCCATCTCACAGCGGCCGTTGTTCTTGCACGAGTACTGGGCGCTCTTTATGACACTGCGGCGGAAGAAGCCCTTGCAGCCCTCACAGCTCAGCACGTTGTAGTGGAAGCCCGAAGCCTTGTCCCCGCACACGCTGCACACCTCGTTCCCCAGCATCTTGGGGGCTGGACCCTTCTTCCTCTTCACCGGCTGGCCCTCTGTGGAAATATATAAAATGTATGTACTGGCAATATGATATGCAAATATCAGAGAAAACAGTAACAAGATTCAACAACAGACATAAACTGAACAAGTTCCACAGACATGTGTCTAACAGAAATTGAATAATGTGTGTGGGGGGGGGGGGGGGGGGGGGGGGTTCTTGATGTGAGACGTTACCCCACGCTTCCACTAAGGCACCTGCAAGTTCCCGGACATTTCTGGGGGGAATGGCCCTAGCCCTCACCCTCCGATCCAACAGGTCCCAGACGTGCTCAATGGGATTGAGATCCGGGCTCTTCGCTGGCCATGGCAGAACACTGACATTCCTGTCTTGCAGGAAATCACGCACAGAACGAGCAGTATGGCTGGTGGCATTGTCATGCTGGAGGGTCATGTCTGGATGAGCCTGCAGGAAGGGTACCACATGAGGGAGGAGGATGTCTTCCCTGTAACGCACAGCGTTGAGATTGCCTGCAATGACAACAAGCTCAGTCCGATGATGCTGTGACACACCGCCCCAGACCATGACGGACCCTCCACCTCGATCCCGCTCCAGAGTACAGGCCTCGGTGTAATGCTCATTCCTTCGACGATAAACGCAAATCCGACCATCACCCCTGGTGAGACAAAACCGCGACTCATCAGTGAAGAGCACGTTTTGCCAGTCCTGTCTGGTCCAGCGATGGTAGATTTGTGCCCATAGGCGACGTTGTTGCCGGTGATGTCTGGTGAGGACCTGCCTTACAACAGGCCTACAAGCCCTCAGTCCAGCCTCTCTCAGCCTATTGCGGACAGTCTGATGGAGGGATTGTGCGTTCCTGGTGTAACTCGGGCAGTTGTTGTTGCCATCCTGTACCTGTCCCGCAGGTGTGATGTTCGGATGTACTGATCCTGTGCAGGTGTTGTTACACGTGGTCTGCCACTGCGAGGACGATCAGCTGTCCGTCCTGTCTCCCTGTAGCGCTGTCTTAGGCGTCTCACAGTACGGACATTTCAATTTATTGCCCTGGCCACATCTGCAGTCCTCATGCCTCCTTGCAGCATGCCTAAGGCACGTTCATGCAGATGAGCAGGGACCCTGGGCATCTTTCTTTATGTGTTTTTCAGAGTAAGTAGAAAGGCCTCTTTAGTGTCCTAAGTTTTCATAACTGTGACCTTAATTGCCTACCATCTGTAAGCTGTTAGTGTCTTAACGGCCGTTCCACAGGTGCATGTTCATTAATTGTTTATGGTTCATTGAACAAGCATGGGAAACAGTGTTTAAACCCTTTACAATGAAGATTTGTGAAGTTATTTTGATTTTTACTAATCATCTTTTTTTTTTTTTTTTTTTTTTTTTTTTTTTTAGTCATTTAGCAGACGCTCTTATCCAGAGCGACTTACAGGAGCAATTAGGGTTAAGTGCCTTGCTCAAGGGCACATCGACAGATTTTTCACCTAGTCGGCTTGGGGATTAGAACCAGCGACCTTTCGGTTACTGGCACAACGCTCTTAACCACTAAGCTACCTGCCGCCCCATCTTTGAAAGACAGGGTCCTGAAAAAGGGACGTTTCTTTTTCTGCCGAGTTTATATGGAACTATCTGGGAAAATATAGGCATGAACGCTAAAATATATAAGATGAGACTGTCGAAAACAAACAACGGAATAGCCTGACACTTGGACCAGTCCGACTGGTTTGATGACATCACTGAACACTCAGATGCCAGGTCTCCCTCATAAAATAGGTCTCGACCTCATTGGGACTTTCTGGATAAATAAAAGGTTAAATCAATCTGAAATACAAAAACATGCGCACCTGTGTTGGCAGGCATGTCGCCGGCGGGGTCGGCCTTGATGTCGCTGGGCTCCATGGGCAGCGGGCTGCTCTTCTCAGCTAGTGAGGAAGGCCCTTTCTGGGGGGGGTTGGGAAACCCTGCATGGTGGGGCGGTTCCAGGGGGAGGAGGTTGCCCTCATGCTTCATTTCTGCACTGCTGCGGTCGTTACCACTGCCAAGGCAGTCCAGCTGCAGCTCTGGGGCCCCGTCAAACACCTCACCTGCTATACAGAAACACACATTGTAGGGTGTCCAATCAAAAATGCATCTTTTGACCATTGGGTAAAGTAATATGTTAATTGTGTAGATCAGTGGTTCTCAACTGGTTTTGCCTCAGGACTACAATTTAACCAGGTTGTCTCAGTCATGACCCAATATTCACATCAGAAGAAATATTTGCCAAAATACAATCTGGAAAACAATTTTTTTATGCTATATTGATAGTAAATGTAGCAATTATATGACAAGGGAACAACCTTCCCACCTCTTTCATTGTCAGTAATAAAATTGCCCATATTCTTGATGAATGTTAATAAACTCACTGGTTTGAGACCACAAAAATCTACCAAATATAGCACTGCTAATAGCTCTATATTGAAAATACTGTGATTGAAAAATTGTTCAGAGATTAAATTAAAAAACATTTACATTTCAATTTGTCATTCATCTTATCCAGAGCGACTTACAGTAGTGAGTTCATACATTTTCATACTTTTTTTTGTAATGTAAGTTCATTATTCTACATACCTGGTTTAAGTAGTTGAAGTTCAGACTGGAGTATTATTTTATTTTACCAGCGACCCCTTCAAAACCTCCAGTTGAGAATCGCTGGTGTAGATAATCCTCTAAGAAAACCAACGGTCCAAACTGCATGTCCCTATCATAATCTGTTCAAAATGTTTTCAAGTTTTTACCCTTGTACGATGGGCAGAATAAGGTTGACTAAATAAAAGGAGCCCCACAAAATGTTAAATCCTTAAAAGTTGTTACGGGAAACCTGCACAGCTATGTCAACAGAGCCCGGTGCTTATTATCGGATGTATTAGGTTACGAAATCTGACTTTTTGGATATTATGTTAAAATGTATTTTATAACACAAGAAAACATTTCGCCCACTATGGTCAGAATGGGTAGACAACCTACGCATTGAGACGTTAGACCACTTCACTGTCACTTGCTGTGGCTTTACTTTTGAAATCATACATGGCCACATCACCTTTCACATAGGACACTCAGTTCTAATATTAAAGTCACAAGATTGTGAGACGTTCACTTTTAGGCCTAAATGTGCTCTGACTACATGCAACAATTCCACCTGAAAACAGTCCTAAATGTCAATGATATAGGCCTATCTGTAGTAGTAAAGGAATACAATTATAATTTTTTTAACACAACTTGAAGCTATGAAGTAGTTGTTTTACTGCGGATCGGTTGGTAACGCTAGGTTCTGCAACGGATGGGTTTTGGATTATGACAAGGTAAAAAAGTAATAATACTAAGCTATTTCATTTCTTGAAACATTTAATATTTTCAATACATGACTAAGCCAGTTCAAATTCTTAAATCTGTATTCTTAGAAAAATGTATCTAAAATTGTCACATAAATTATTAAACTCTATAGTGTATTATGTGGAATGACCAACAATGTCAGTGCTCCCAATCAGTGTAATGACAAGTGGGGTGGACTGAGACCCCAGTTGATGAATGGGAGTGAATGTCAATCCACCTCAACAGTACAAGGACAAGTACCCAGTCAGATCATGACGAAAACAACATGGGGCTCTTACCATGACCAACATCTGTGATATCAGTCGCAGACAGTGTGGACATCTTCTGCACAGCAGCTTGTCATTACGAAAGCAATCTGCACCTGGGGGTAATAAAATAATAATATAACTATAATATGAAAGCCAATAGACCATACTTGAAATAAAGGAAAATGCCATACAGAAGTGAAAAAGTAGAAAGCGTGTGAGATAATTAAATAGCCTGTAGACTAGGCTATATGGGCGGAGAAGCACAGCGCACTTGTCTTTAACTTCCTAAATATGATAGGCTATAGTTTAGACTCAAACACCGACTGGAAATACATTTTACTCTGCTTGAAAATCATCCAGTTTACATTTTAGTCATTTAAGCAGATGCTCTTATCAAGGGCTCAGACAGGTTTTCACCTTGTAGGCTCGGGGATTTGAACCAGCAACCTTTCAGTTACTGTTCCAACTCTAACCGCTAGGCTACCTGCCACCACCAGTTATGCAAAATTCTCCTAAAAGTTATGCAAAACGTAGCTCAAGTCAAGTAAGTGTCCACTCTCCTATATTTAGCCCCAACTCTACTCTCTTTCAAACTATATCTACCCTACTGGCTGATATTGCCCAATAATACCGCTAGTCTAATATCAAATGGGCCACGTAAGAATCTCTTGTATTTTAACCTAATATATCTAAGGACATTTTTGCTTAATTTTAATTTTGACTAGGGTGGCAAAATTGCTGGGACCGGGGCTGCAAACCGAGCTGCGTCACATACACCAACAAAAAAATGAATTGCGGAACTGCGGTCGAGTTTTCACCCTTTATTCGGTATAGGCTTCCTTCTTTTCACTCGGTCATTTAGGTTAGTATTGTGGTGTAAGTACAATGCTGTCGATCAGTTTTCTCCTATCGCAGCCATTAAACTCTAACGTTTAAAGTCACCATTGGCCTCATGGTGAAATTCCTGAGCGGTTTCCTTCCTCTCCAGTGGTGTAAAGTACTTAAGTAAAAATACTTTAAAGTACTACTTAAGTCGTTTTGGGGGGTATTTGTCGACTTATACTTCACTACATTCCTAAAGAAAATAATGTACTTTTTACTCTATACATTTTCCCTGACACCCAAAAGTACTCTTCACATTTTGAATGCTTAGCAAGACAGAAAAATGGTCTAATTCACACTTATCAAGAGAACATCCCTGGTCATCCCTACTGCCTCTGATCTGACTGACTCACTAAACACATGCTTCATTTGTAAATTATGTCTGAGTGTTGGAGTGTGCCCCTGGCTATCCGTAATTTTTTATTTATTTTTACTAGAAAATGGTGCCGTCTAGTTTGCTTACTAAGGAATTTTAAATGATTTATACTTTTAATACTTAAGTATATTTAAAACCAAATACTTTAAGACTTTTACTCAAGTAGTATTTTACTGGGTGACTCACTTTTACTTGAGTCATTTTCTATTAAGGTATCTTTACTTTTACTCAAGTAGGACAATTGGGTACTTTTTCCACCACTGTTACGCTCCGGCATCTGAGTTAGGAAGTATCTTTATAGTGACAGGGTGTATTGATATACCATCCAAAGTGGAATTAATAACTGCTTCTTACATGTTTACCCATCTACCAATAGGTGCCCTCCTTTGTGAGGCATTAGAAAACCTTCCTGGTCTTTGTGGTTGAAATTCACTGCTCGACTGAAGGACCTTATAGACAATTGTATGTCTTTCAAAAATCATGTTAAACACTATTATTGCACACAGAGCGAGTCCATGCGACTTAAGCACATTTTTACTCCTGCCATAACAAAGGAGTACTTGACTCAAGACATTTCAGCTTTTCATTTATTTGTAAGAATGTCTAAAAACATAATTCCACATTATGAGGTATTGGGTGTAGGCCAGTGACACAAAATCTCAACTTAATCCATTTTAAATTCAGGCTGTAACAACATTTGGAAAAGGTCTAGGGGTATGAATACCTTCTGAAGGCACTGTAGTTGAAATTGTCGGCCCGTCCCCTGGCCTTAATTTCCATGTCCACAAATGTTTTTTGGTCCTTAAATTAGCCTTAATTTGTCCCAAACCTAGACGTTCAGATTTGGTCCGGTCCAAATCTGAACCAATCATGGACGTCTAGGTTTCAAACATTTGGACAGTACAGTAAGAGTATAGTACAGTTAAGAAAAGTAGAGTACTTCACAGTAATACAATACTTTCCTTTACTGTACTATAGAGTATAGTTCAGAACAGTACAGTAGAATAGAGTGGAGTAGAGTTTAGTACACAGTAGATCACAATAGAGTTGAGCAGGGGTCGCGTTAGAGTTCAGAAATCTACATTTTGAAAACGCAGACCTTCAAAACAAATCTGCGTTTTAAACCATTTCACCTGCATTTATATTGAAAGTCAGTTTTTTTCTTCTTCAATAGAGTGATCAGGGGCGTGCAACTATTGTTTTCCTTCACAGAAAATACATTAGTGCAACACATTCGGCAGAAAATAGCTTCATTTTCATCAGAAGTAAATTAGCTTACAATGAAAAAGCAAGGTATTTTTTGCAAAAACGATGCATTGCCATCAGATTTCTAATGTTTATCATAGAAAGAATGTAGCCAGCTACATTAACACTATTTTTGCTTGAAGTTAATCTTGCATATTCCCGGAGAAAAGTAGGTTACACTGAGAAAAGTAGCTACACATCATTCAGAGCGTTGTCTGCTGATAAAATGCCCATTTGTGAATCCTCATCCAAGTGGAGAAGTGCAACTTTAGTACAACATTTGTGCTTACAATATGTAGCATTTTAGATCTGCCTTTACAAAACCCAGCAAGATATTTCTTATGCGGTAAGAAAAATTGTGAAAAATGCGTTAACGTGACCCGTTGAGTACACTATAATGTACTGTACTATACTTTATTGTACTTGACTATACTCTGAGCTATAGTGTGCTGTACTTTGATGTCCAAACTTCTGCAATAGACGTCTATGATTGGTTCAGATTTGGTCCGGTCCAAAACAACCAAATTTGGTCTTGTTTGGTGGCGGAGTTTAGAATAATAACCAAATCTGATGTATTGAATTGTCCATGTGGTCTATATTAAAGGGCAGTTACTTTAATATAACAGGCTTTAAAAATATCAAAGGGATGTGAAATGTACTCTATTTGTGGAACGATTGATTGATACCCATTGATTCTTGAAGAACATAACTTATAAATGCCTCATGAGCTTAGTTCAACTGTCCCCATCAGAACCCCAAATAAGCTTGCTTTACTCCAATGTTTGTAAACAACGTAAGTGTAAACAACAGTATAGCCTCAAAACTAGTGATGGGGGGGGGGGGTTAATCAATAGTTACTTATCAGGATATTATATATTATCACTAGTTGGCTGTACCTGCAACAAAACGCCAGTATTTTCCTACATCAGCTTTGTTAAAACGTGATCAACTAAGAAAACAGCAGGGCGGCAGGTGGCCTAGATTAAGAGCGTTGGGCAAGTAACCGAAAGGTCGCTGGTTTGAATCCCGAGCAGATAAGGTCCAAAATCTGCCGATGTGCCCTTGAGCAAGGCACTTAACCCTAATTGCTCCAGTAAATCCCTCTGGATAAGAGCGTCTGCTAAATTACTATAATGTAAAACACTTTTAGCTGATTGCCGTCTGCCCTATCTTCAGGTATTGACATTAATTCAATTAAACCATTTTGGCAAATGTAGGCATAATAAAACATTTACAAAATGAAAATTAAACAGACTTACTTAGCATAGACCTGTTATTCGTTTGAGAGGCACAAGTGTATTGCATGTCAGTAACTTGTCAGTGTGTTTAGGAGATTGACCAGCGAGACAGTTGAACTGGGCATCTGGGGCTCAACATACCTTTGAAGTAATGTCTTGTTATGATCTGTCCATCTTGTCCATGTGAGACTGAAACCTCATTCAATGTGGCTGCTACCCTGACATTGACAGACAAACAGCTTTAAGGACAGGCCTGTTTGTGTTCCACTCGAAAAAATTCTAAATCCCTCTGTCCTCGGTCTCGTGGAAGTTTTATGACTCAATGATATCTTGAGAGAGAGAAGCAAACCCTTCTGCTAGCCAATATCCTGTGGGAGAGAGAGAAACAGAGAGAGGGAGGAAAGGGAGGGAGGCAGGCAGGGTCAAAACGGGAACACAGGCGAGGTAACTATCGGTCATTTGCATGGCTCTGAAATCCCCATAGGGCCTTGTGTTGCTCAAGTCTTTTCCTCTTGGAGTGTGTGTCTAACCAGCTACTTCTCACAAACACAACACACACAAAAAAAGGGGCCTTCTCAAAGTCTACAACAAAGTAGGCTAGGTAACAGAGTACTAACAAATCACAAGTTAGGGTGTAACAGTACACTATTTGTACCGAACCGTTCGGTACGGGGACCTCAGGTCTGTCCACACTGTGAACCTGAATTAATACAGAAAAAAAAGATGTACAAAATTAAAACACTAGGCCTATAGGCTATGCCTCCAGTAAATCTGAGCTGGGGGAAAAAAACAAAATTTCAGGCTATTCCGTTAAAACAATGCACGTCGTAATCAAAATTCTACTCTTAATTGGCGCATTTGAAACTGTGCTTTTGTGAGGCGCAGCAAGGAACTAGTTTAAATCTCCAGTTTGGGAATTTTACGTCTTCCCTGATTCCAACAGTGATGGACAGAGTGGATAAAAGGTATGTTGCCACGCTCAATGAGAATAGCCGACAGCTGACAACTCAAATATGTTGACACATTTCAGGGCTCTACGGTGCGACCATTTTACTCGCATTTCAATTCAATAAAAATGTTCAATGGTCTACCAGCTAAATTGCAGTGGTTTTAAGGGATAGGTCAAGGAGTATACCTGGCACCGACGAAGATGGCGGCCTCGTGACTAGCTCTAAAAGCATTTCGCTACACCCTGCTAAACACGTGTATGTGACAAATAAAAAATTGATTTATATTTCTATAATTGAAATGCCACCCACCTTGAATTCAAGAGCATGTCTCAACCAATGGCAGGCACAACACAAAAACCTCCAATGTAAAGTAGGGTCTAAGCTTCAACATAAGTGAATATATTTAATTTGTACGCATTTTTAGATAATTGAAAAATGTCAATTTGTATTCACAAATGTATGTCAAGAAAGATTATAAGCAGGTTTCAGAGATGAGCATGCATGTTTCGGTAATGAGTGTTGCATAGTTTGCCATTGAAAAACTGTACTGAGCTCTACTAGAGATTCAGCAACCCAATAAACTGTGTCATGACTTGCATAATACTAAAATCCCTGATCTTAACGCAATTTACTTAAACATCCCTTATTTTAGCATAGGTACTGTAATTCTGTTTATGTATTTTCAAAAGTGACTTTAAATACTATTTCTCCAAGGTCTTTACAGAAGGGTAATATTGGTGTATTAGTAAGTGGATGTGTGTGGTTCTAAGGTATTTTAAATGTATTTCTAAATTGAATGTGTTCCTATGGGCAAATGGCATAACATGATATGCCTATAAAGTATCTAAATATGCAGGATATGGACCAAAAACTGTCTTGGTATATCAAACAGTATAGGTAAGTGCTAAAACAGGTACAAATGTCAAAATGGGAGAAATACTCCTTTAAGTTGCGGCATTGCTCTTTGCTGAAACAAACTCCAGATTGTGGCTTTAGGTAAATTAAAATGGGGTTTATACACCAATATTTCTTGACAACCCCTACTTAATCAAATAAAAGTTTTGCACAAAAATATTAATAAATCAAAAATAGATAAATAAAGATACAATAGGTGTAAGCAGTGTCCCTAGTAAATAGTTAAACGTTAACGGCACACCCATTGACTGTACATTAGAATTAGCTTATTATCATTACCGAAATTAAAGTTCTCATTACCAAAACGGACCTAAAAATTATGTAGTAAATGAGACATTTGTGTTGTGTTTGGGTAATGAGAAGCCCTTAGCTCAATCTGCAAGTAAAAGGAGACCGCCATTATGAGTCAGCAAACAATTGACCACATCACTAAAGTTTCATGCCTCCACGTTGGTAAGGTGCTTCTAAGTTTTTCCCCAATTTGAGCTTTTTAGTCATTTCGGTAATGAGAAGGTCAAGTGTCGTAAAGTGTT
Organism: Coregonus lavaretus; assembly: GCF_964263955.1. Taxonomy (NCBI): domain Eukaryota; kingdom Metazoa; phylum Chordata; class Actinopteri; order Salmoniformes; family Salmonidae; genus Coregonus; species Coregonus lavaretus. The sequence goes on along the minus strand of NC_140024.1, from coordinate 5,125,212 downwards.
TAAAAATAAAGAAATATATATATATATATATATATCCTCATTCTGAAGGCATATAAGTGAAGAAATTAAATGAATTTGTGCTCAACTAAAGGACTACTCTTCTGGATGATGCATCATTGGTGAATAAAAATGTATATAAAAAAATTTGAGTTTCTACAGCAACTTCTAAAATTGTTATGTTACTGAGAAACGTGTTTACGTAATAAATATTATAGTTTAATTTAAACTTCAACTATGATTTATGGCCAAACTACAGCAACAGTGTTTTATTCAAATAAGTTAGGTTTTTCTAAAATAACATTTTCTAAAATAACCTGAGAATTTAACACGGACGCACTTTGGTAATGAGACTTTGGGGTGACATTTTTAAAAATGTATAATAAAGACACTGTGCCATAAACTAGGCATCTTAGTTTTCATTTACATTTTAGTCATTTAGCAGATGCTCTTATCCAGAGCGACTTACAGTTAGTGAGTGCATACATTTTTATACTGACCCCCCTTGGGAATCGAACCCACAACCCTGGCGTTGCAAGCGCCATGCTCTACCAACTAGAGAATGATAGTTGACTGTTGCAGATGCACCATGGTTTTCTAACTCAATTTGCTAAGCCATGGTTAAAGCTGGTTTCATGAGAATCACCGTTCAAAATTCTCATAGATTCTTGAAGAACCACAGCTATGCTAGATGCCGCATGAGCTTAGTACAACCGTCTTACCATGATAACTAGGGCTAGGAATTGCCAGGGACCTCACGATATGATATTAACAACAACCTTCGGTTCCGATGCGATACGTATTGCGATTCTCACAATTCTAGATGCATTGTGATTAGATACTGCGATTTAATGTTCCAAACATATTGCTCACTATATGTCTGCTGCTGAGAGACCGAGCATGAGAACATTCATTTAGATCAGTCATGGAAGTAAAAGTCCTGAAAACATGTTGGCTCACCGTTTAAAAAAAGAAGATGGAGAACGAGCTATAGGATGAAAAATACGAGAGTTTTGACGCAGGTACAGCCGACTAGCGCTAGCTAACGCTACCTAGCAAAAACTAAAAACACATTTTTACAACTCGATTCTTGGGAGTCAAATTATCAATATAATATTGTCCAAAATAATATAGTGATATGTAACTATCGATTTTTCCCCCCCATCACTATTGACACCCCCAAATAAATAGGCTTTAGTTGTTTTACTCCATTGTTTGTAAACAAGCTTCAAAATAAGTTTAAAACTAGCTTTTTGATATCATGGACTGTCAGTCGTATCCATAGCACCATCTATGAATGTGAGAAAGATTAGGCCTACGTTTCTCCAGGCCCATTTCTAAGAGTTATGGCAAAACAAGTGGCTGGGCTGCCGTTTCGAATGAAAAACTAAGGAAGGATTGTTCCTTTAAAATACTTTTTGCCTATTAAAATGTACTGGTCAATGTACTGTGTCCTAGGCTAACAATAATGTCCACTTTAGAGGACAGGAAAGCTGCAGCTGGTTTGAAAGCTTGAGTTGACTGGGTGAATGAAGATCTTTGGGCTGTGGGCCACTGACCTAAAGTAACCTCACTCCCTAGCTCATTACAAGTCCAATGTTTTGTAGAGCTTATCAGGTACCTTTGTCCAGGGAATGGGTGCCACTGTTCTCAAAGACTGGTGGAATTTAAATCATAGGAGGCATTCACAATAAAACAAATATTTTAAAGGGGATATCTGCGTTTTCTACATCAATTTTTTTTACTTTTAAATTCATGATATACACCCATTGATTCCTGAAGATGCCTAATTCAAAAACCTTACTTAAAAATATCCTTTTGGTCATAAATAGATTTCATGAATTTCTTTCCATGGCTTGAGGGACATTCAGGAAATTAGGAATATGCCCTTTAACCTATTTTATTCTGTACTTTATTCTAAGCCTGTCATGAGAGCTATAGGGAACGATCCCCCCATTTGTAAACAGAATTGTTACTCAACAATGGTGAAGATACCATACAAAGCTTTAAGACAAAAACTAATGTTGCTTACGCCCAAGTTTCAGTACCTCCTTTGATGGTGAGCATGCATGAGAGCATTTGTGTGTCCGTACAATCTCACAGTGAAAGGCAGCAGAAGACTGAGTTCCATCACAGTACTGTGCCAGTAAGCAAATTGGGTGTCAATTAGATTTTTCTCCTGAATGTCACAACATCAGCGGATGTAACTCTTCTGGTTAAGCGAAAAGTCTTCCATACTCAGCACCAAGAACAGTGTGTGAAAGGAAGATACAGTAACATTAGCAGATTGACCATCCAGAATCACACTTCAGGGAATTGTGGGTACAGAACTAGTATGAGTTCTAGTCATTCTATTTATATGAGTTTGGCCTCTATTGACCCACTGAGGAAAGAAAAGTCACCTCAAACTAATTTCCCACACACAGGTAGAATTGGACATGGACACAATTACTAGCTATGCTATCTAGTAACGGGCTAATGTGATGCTCCATTAGTCATTACAGGATAGGTACTGTTTGGCATAACACCGCACATTTTTACCAACCACAACGATACTATCTTCATTTGAGTCGGCCAAACATGTACAGTGCATTCTGAAAATATTCAGACTCTTTCCCTTTTCCCATTTTGTTACATTACAGCCTTATTATAACAGATTTTTTTTTTAAAGCAATCTACACATAATGATAATGATTTGGAAAGGCACACCTGTCTATATAAGGTCCCACAGTTGACAGTGCATGTCAGAGCAAAAACCAAGCCATAATGTTGAAGGAATTGTCCGTAGAGCTCCGAGACAGGATTGTGTCGAGGCACCAAAACATTTCTGCAGCATTGAAGATCCCCAAGAACACAGTGGCCTCCATCATTCTTAAATGGAAGAAGTTTGGAACCACCAAGACTCTTCCTAGAGGTGGCCGCCCGGCCAAACTGAGCAATCGGGGAAGAAGTGCCTTGGTCAGGGAAGTGACCAAGAACCCGATGGTCACTCTGACAGAGCTCCAGAGTTCTTCTGTGGAGATGGGAGAACCTTCCAGAAGGACAACCATCTCTGCAGCATTCCACCAATCAGGCCTTTATGGTAGAGTGGCCAGACGGAAGCCACTCCTCAGTAAAAGGCACATGACAGCCCCCTTGGAGTTTGCCAAAAGGCACGTAAAGGACTCTAAGACCATGAGAAACATGATTCTCTGGTCTGATGAAACCAAGATTGAACTCTTTGGCCTGAATGCCAAGCGTCACGTCTGGAGGAAACCTGGCACCATCCCTACAGCATCATACTGTGGCGATGTTTTTCAGTGGCAGGGACTGGGAGACTAGTCAGGATTGAGGGAAAGATGAACGGAGCAAAGTACAGAGAGATCCTTGATGAAAACCTGCTCCAGAGCGCTCAGGACCTCAGACTGGGGCGAAGGTTCACCTTCCAACAGGACAACGACCCTAAACACACAGCCAAGACAACACAGGAGTGGCTTCGGGACAAGTCTCTGAATGTCCTTGAGTGGCCCAGCCAGAGCCCGGACTTGAACCCGATCAAACATCTCTGGAGAGACCTGAAAATAGCTGTGCAGCGACGCTTCCCATCCAACCTGACAGAGATTGAGAGAATCTGCAGAGAAGAATGGGAGAAACTCCCCAAAGCGTCATACTCAAGAAGACTCAAGGCTGTAATCGCTGCCAAAGGTGCTTCAACAAAGTACTGAGTAAAGGGTCTGAATACTTATTTAAAATGTGATCCTTTTTTTTTTTTATCCTTTTGCAAATTTTTCTAAAAACCTGTTTTGATTTGTCATTATTGCGTATTGTATGTAGATTGATGAGGGGGGGAAATGTAATCCATTTTAGAATAAGGCTGTAACTTAAATTGTGGAAAAAGTCAAGGGGTCTGAATACTTTTCAAAATCTGTGTCCATTTGCAGGTTATTGGTTTGAATTTAGAAAATGCTCCGTTATTTTAAAAAAATCCATGTTTTCCTTCATGAAGTAATCCACCAATGTGTACGCCACCATCTTGTCTTTTCAAATATTCTCACATGATCGAGACAGGTGAGTGTCATGATGACATACTGCACTTTGGGGTGGACCCACTGGAGTGTATGGTTGATGAAACAGTGAAGCATGTGTTGATGTATTGTTCTAAGTACCGGTATGTGGAAGAGAGGGAAAGATTGATGTAATAATAATAATAAGCCATTTAGCAGACTCTTTTATCCAAAGCGACTTACAGTCATGCGTGCATAAAAAAAAAAAAAATGTTGTGTATGGGTGGTCCCGGGGATCGAACCCACTACCTTGGCGTTACAAGTGCCGTGCTCTACCAGCTGAGCTACAGTAGGGTTATTGAGGTTGGACAGGGATGGATGGGATTTTGGGAATGGGGGAGGGTTTGTTAGAAGTTAGTAGGGCTCTTATTTTCTTAGTAATACAGGATTAGATAAGAGGGTTTAGTTTCTCTTAATGTTTCTTTATTCATTTAGTCTGTAAACTGTGATTGACTACACACTCAAGTACAGTAGGTGGCGGCATGCACCTCTAACGTTTGTTTGCGGACCACCATAATCTTATAGAAGAAGGTGTGGACACCTGTCTCAATCAATGAGAGAAGATTTGAAATAGACAAGATGGCAGTGTACACATTGTTGGATTACTTCATGGAGAAAAACATTTATTTTAATAACAGAGCATTTTCTAAATTCAAACGAACCACCTGCAACTAGACAGACATTTTAGAAGATACATATTTGGCCGAATCGAGAACGAAGATAGTGTCGCCAAGTTAAGGTTGATAGAAAATTCTCTGTGCTACGCCAAACAGTACCTATCCTGTAACGGCTAATGGAACATCACAACATTGTTAGGCCGTTACAATCTGCTAGCTATGTATCACAATCACATTGAACAGCCATGATCAAAAACACACCTAATGTCATAAATAAAAATTCTGAGGAGTCTGAGTTGAGCACGGGCTTCATTAGTCACCATCATCTTGAGTTCCAATTTAGCACGGGGCGGCAGGGTAGCCCAGCGGTTAAGAGCGTTGGGCCAGGGATTCGAAAGATTGCTTGTTCGAATCCCTGAGCCGACTAGGTGAAAAATCAGCCAATGTGCCCTTGAGCAAGGCACTTAACCCTAATTGCTCCTGTAAATCACTCTGGATAAGAGCGTCTACTAAATTACAAAAATGTACATATAAAATTGTGCCTAGTTAGTTAGTTAACTTGTTACGTGACAACACTGTCACTGTCCAGCTATTGAAGTTATGTTGCAATCTTATCTATGGCAAGATCCCAACTTGTTATTTCGCAATCAAGTCATCATGGCCATTGAGGTAGTTAACTGCTAGCAAACTAGATAGTTTTCTGATGACATCACTGATGTTGACGTTAGTTAGCTAGCTTACTACGTAGCGTTAGCTAGGTAACTACTAACGTAGTAGCTAGCTAACTTGTTAGCAAGTTGTTTAACGCAACAAGCTAGGCACATAACTTTATAAACACTTCACATTTGAGCTGTTAGGCATCGCTTTAGCTATGGTCTTCTGTGCCTCGTACGTTGTTTTTCTATAGCTAGTTAACGTTAATTAGAAAAGAACTAACTAGCTAACGTAATCTGTAAATTTATACAGGCAGGCTTAGCACGCCAACGTTAGCTAAGGCTCAAGGGCTAACTCTGGCTGGTGGTGGATTCTAGCTGCCAGGTTCGTCAGCTAGCTATTCCAGTAGACAGAAAAAGACAACTGTATCATGTCCAAACTGGCATCTCAAGAAGACAAACTATCCCACGCAACACAAAAAGTCAGATTTGATGGCTTGCCTGAGTTTGTAACCGATAGTTACCCCGTTTCGTAGCGACTAGCCAGACAGATCCCACGAAGTCCTCCTGCTGCACGGTCGGTGTAGTCAATCATGTGACTTGAGCAGGAAAAGGTAGAGCTAGGCCTAAATAAATTTCAACCGAAGCCACAACGATTTGTCAGTGTTAACATACATAGCTAGACACAACTAAAAGGGATACATTATTGCAAAAGCCATATATTTAACTGCACCACCCCCGGCCTTGTCCAAGACTGATCTGATCGATTGCACATGACGTCACGACGACAATTAGTAAACTCGCTCCATTTTGATGAGGGGTACAATGTATGCTGCGTTCAAAACAACTGTGAATTCGGAAAAATACGAGGTCAAATCATGACCTCAGTGATCTTCAGGTTTTGAACGCGTATTTCTGGAAGATGTGGGCACTTCAGCAAACGATTTCTTTCATGCCATTTTTTATTTTATTTATTTAACCTTTATTTTATCAGGGAGTCATACTGAGACCAATGTCTATTTTACAGATGAGCCCTTGATTACAGAAAATACACATCAAAATATAAATACGAAATGCAAGCAGAAAGAAAACACAGTCATAAAGAATGTATTTCCATGTTTTCTCTTGCTGCTTTTGGCAGAAAGAAAACACGGTCATAAAGAATGTATTTCCATGTTTTCTCTTGCTGCTTTTGATTTGGAATGGAAGTTAGAATAGATTTTGGAAGGTGGTTTGGAACCATGCTCATCCTCCAGGCGGCGATAAGGAGCATTGCTTTGGCTACCGAAAGCCATAGAATAAGAATAAGCTATATCATCTCCGGTAGGTGGTGCACAGTAAAGGAAACAAAGATAATTTATTATATTGACAAGATAGTCGAGTGACCGGTCTAACAATGGAAATACAAACAAAGGAAGGCAGAAGGGAGGAGGATCGTGTGAACAACAGGCACAACTCCAATATAAAGTCGGTTTGGCGAAATGCCACGTGCGTCCACTTAGATCAGTGCAATCGTAACAACCTAACCATTACGAAACTTATATTTGAACAAATTGGCAATTACATTTTTTGTTGACCAAATTCGACACTCTAATGGCCCTTTCCTCGCTGCCTGGTCTTATTTTCGTAGACAGATTTTGGGCAGAGTAAACCTTCTTGCTTCTCTTCCTGTTTGAAGAAAAACAAACAGGAGTGAAAAGGAAGGTGGTTCCTTGGTGGACTGAAGGAAGATTGATGCGCGTCACATGAAAACAAACAAGTCTGACTTCAGTGTTTGAGGGTCTACATAACAAAGAAATCAGTACAATTGATCATATTGGACGTGGGGGAAATTGGAAGTGTAGGGGGAGTCGGAGGAGAAATGTCAACCCTAGACAAGGCAAGAACTAGATGTATGTCAGGAGAAGTGCAGTACTACCATAAGGAGAGTTATACTTGGAATACGGAGGAGGGGAAAAGAGAGGCAGAACAGGTCTAAGAGAGAGTGTCACGATGTCCACCGAGGCTGCCCCTCCTCCTTGTTCGGGCAGGCTTCGGCGTTCATCGTCACCGGAGTACTAGCTACTGCCGATCTCATTCTCATCACTCCACTTGTCATGTCTTGTCAATCACACACACCTGGTGCTCATTCCCCTAATTAGTATGTGTATACGTGTTCCCTCTGTTCCCCTTGTCTTTGTGAGTGGGTGTTTATTGTGAGAGTATGTTAGCGCCGTTGAGCTACGCAACATTGTATTTATACCAAGGTGGATGTTTTCCCCTTGAGCTTGTTCCTTTTGACACTTGGGGCGTTTGATATATGTGAACGCATTAAACTCTGGACTTCAGTATTTTACCTCCTGCGCCTGACTCCTTCATTTCACCTCGTCACAGAGAGAGGGAGGAAGAGGGGGAGCTTGAGTCAGTTAAAAATGTCAGAAAAAAAGGAGATGGTTGGTTAAAGAAGAATGGTAGGAAGTGTAAACAGAGTGAGTTGAAGACAGGAGGAGAAATGGAAGTGAATGAGGGCGAAGTATCAGAGGTGGTAGGTGTGGTGAAGTTCTCGGAGACCGAGGTTTGCACAGAGGGTCAGGATAAAGATGAGTCTGTGACAGTAGGAGTGAAGTTTTTTGAAAAAGTGGACCCTTGCCTTTTGGCTGATCCATTTGTGGTTTCAGGGTGGGTGAAAACAGAGTTGGGGTGCTGTGAAATCGGTGAAGGTACCAGAAGTGGTCTTGTGATAATTGTTTGTGTTTCTGCTGGTCAGAGGGAGCAGGCGCTCCGTGTTAAACTAATGGGGGCAAGAAATGTGAATTGTTTTGCTCTCAAGAAAAGGGCGCCATTGAAAGGTGTTACTGGGGTAGCGGTAAATGTGAAAGCTGACCAACTGAAGGGGAAGATTCCCGGTGTTTGTGATGCTCGTCATTTGATGCGACGCAGACAGGGTGGCGTGAGTGGGGAAACAGAAGAGTCATTGTCTGTTCTTTTGAGTTTTGATGTGGAGTCTTTGCCTGACAAAGTGATGTTGGAATATATAAGTTATCCAGTACGAGCTTTTGTGCCGAATACATTACGTTGTTACAGGTGTCAAGCTTATGGGCATGTGGCAGCAGTGTGTAGGAGGGATGTTCCTAGGTGGGAGAAGTGTGCAGAAGGGCATGAGACAAAGGAATGTGTAGCATTGGGGAAAGTAGTGGTATGTGTTAATTGTAGGGGTGCCCATGGGGCTGGGGATCAGAAATGTCTGGTGCGAGAGAGGTAGGTTGAGGCTTCCAGGGTTAGAGTAGTGCAGAAGTTGCCATATGCTGAGGCAGTGAAGAAAGTAGAGGAAGATGGGTCAAGGGGGAGGGATCCTGAGAGGAATGGTGTGAGTAGTAGAGATGTACCAGTACCGAGGGATAAACCAAAAAGTGAAATATAGTACCAGTCAAAAGTTTGGACACACCTACTAATTCCAGGGCTTTTCTTTATTTTTTACTATTTTTTACATTGTATAATAATAGTGAAGACATCAAAACTATGAAATAACACATGGAATCATGTAGTAATCAAACAAGTGTTAAACAAATATATATTTGAAATTCTTCAAATAGCCACCCTTTGCCTTGATGACAGCTTTACACTCTCTTGGTATTCTCTCAACCAGCTTCACCTGGAATGCTTTTCCAACTATCTTGAAGGAGTTTCCACATATGCTGAGCACTTTTTGGATGCTTTTCCTTCACTCTGCAATCCGACTCATCCCAAACCATCTCAATTGGGTTGAGGTCTGGGGATTGTGGAGGCCAGGTCATCTGATGCAGCACTCCATCACTCTCCTTCTTGGTCAAATAGCCCTTACACAACCTGGAGGTGTCATTGTCCTGTTGAAAAACAAATTATAGTCAAATCAAATCAAATCAAATCAAATTTTATTGGTCACATGCGCCGAATACAACAGGTGCAGACATTACAGTGAAATGCTTACTTACAGCCCTTAACCAACAGTGCATTTATTTTAAACAAAAAAGTAAGAATAAAACAACAACAAAAAAGTGTTGAGAAAAAAAGAGCAGAAGTAAAATAAAGTGACAGTAGGGAGGCTATATATACAGTAAAATAAAGTGACAGTAGGGAGGCTATATATACAGGGGGGTACCGTTGCATAGTCAATGTGCGGGGGCACCGGCTAGTTGAGGTAGTTGAGGTAATATGTACATGTGGGTAGAGTTAAAGTGACTATGCATAAATACTTAACAGAGTAGCAGCAGCGTAAAAAGGATGGGGTGGGGGGGCAGTGCAAATAGTCCGGGTAGCCATGATTAGCTGTTCAGGAGTCTTATGGCTTGGGGGTAGAAGCTGTTGAGAAGTCTTTTGGACCTAGACTTGGCACTCCGGTACCGCTTGCCGTGCGGTAGCAGAGAGAACAGTCTATGACTAGGGTGGCTGGAGTCTTTGACAATTTTGAGGGCCTTCCTCTGACACCGCCTGGTATAGAGGTCCTGGATGGCAGGGAGCTTTGCCCCAGTGATGTACTGGGCCGTACGCACTACCCTCTGTAGTGCCTTGCGGTCAGAGGCCAAGCAGTTGCCATACCAGGCGGTGATGCAACCAGTCAGGATGCTCTCGATGGTGCAGCTGTAGAATTTTTTGAGGATCTGAGGACCCATGCCAAATCTTTTTAGTCTCCTGAGGGGGAATAGGCTTTGTCGTGCCCTCTTCACGACTGTCTTGGTGTGTTTGGACCATGATAGTTCGTTGGTGATGTGGACACCAAGGAACTTGAAGCTCTCAACCTGTTCCACTACAGCCCCGTCGATGAGAATGGGGGCGTGCTCAGTCCTCTTTTTTTTCCTGTAGTCCACGATCAGCTCCTTTGTCTTGGTCACGTTGAGGGAGAGGTTGTTGTCCTGGCACCACACGGCCAGATCTCTGACCTCCTCCCTATAGGCTGTCTCATCGTTGTCGGTGATCAGGCCTACCACTGTTGTGTCGTCGGCAAACTTAATGATGGTGTTGGAGTCGTGCCTGGCCATGCAGTCATGGGTGAACAGAGAGTACAGGAGGGGACTGAGCACGCACCCCTGAGGGGCCCCCGTGTTGAGGATCAGTGTGGCAGATGTGTTGTTACCTACCCTTACCACCTGGGGGCGGCCCGTCAGGAAGTCCAGGATCCAGTTGCAGAGGGAGGTGTTTAGTCCCAGGATCCTTAGCTTAGTGATGAGCTTAGAGGGCACTATGGTGTTGAATGCTGAGCTGTAGTCAATGAATAGCATTCTCACGTAGGTGTTCCTCTTGTCCAGGTGGGAAAGGGCAGTGTGGAGTGCGATAGAGATTGCATCATCTGTGGATCTGTTGGGGCGGTATGCAAATTGGAGTGGGTCTAGGGTTTCTGGGATTATGCTGTTGATGTGAGCCATGACCAGTCTTTCAAAGCACTTCATGGCTACAGACGTCAGTGCTACGGGTCGGTAGTCATTTAGGCAGGTTATCTTAGAGTTCTTGGGCACGGGGACTATGGTGGTCTGCTGGAAACATGTTGGTATTACAGACTCAGTCAGGGACATGTTGAAAATGTCAGTGAAGACACTTGCCAGTTGGTCAGCACATGCTCGCAGTACACGTCCTGGTAATCCGTCTGGCCCTGCGGCCTTGTGAATGTTGACCTGCTTAAAAGTCTTACTCACATCGGCTACGGAGAGCGTGATCACATAGTCGTCCGGAACAGCTGGTGCTCTCATGCATGCTTCAGTGTTGCTTGCCTCGAAGCGAGCATAGAAGTGGTTTAGCTCGTCTGGTAGGCTTGTGTCACTGGGCAGCTCGCGGCTGTGCTTCCCTTTGTAGTCTGTAATAGTTTTCAAGCCCTGCCACATCCGACGAGCGTCAGAGCCAGTGTAGTATGATTCAATCTTAGACCTGTATTGACTCTTTGCCTGTTTGATGGTTCGTCGGAGGTCATAGCGGGATTTCTTATAAGCGTCCGGGTTAGAGTCCCGTTCCTTGAAAGCGGCAGCTCTACCCTTTAGCTCAGTGCGGATGTTTCCTGTAATCCATGGCTTCTGGTTGGGGTATGTACGTACGGTCACTGTGGGGACGACATCATCGATGCACTTATTGATGAAGCCAGTGACTGATGTGGTGTACTCCTCAATGCTGTCTGAAGAATCCCGGAACATGTTCCAGTCTGTGCTAGCAAAACAGTCCTGTAGCTTAGCATCTGCGTCATCTGACCACTTTTTTATTAGCCGAATCACTGGTGCTTCCTGCTTCAGTTTTTGCTTATAAGCAGGAATCAGGAGGATAGAGTTATGGTCAGATTTGCCAAATGGAGGGCGAGGGAGAGCTTTGTATGCGTCTCTGTGTGTGGAGTAAAGGTGTTCTAGAGTTTTTTCCCCTCTGGTTGCACATTTAACATGCTGGTAGAAATGAGGTAGAACGGATTTAAGTTTCCCTGCATTAAAGTCCCCGGCTACTAGGAGCGCTGCATCTGGATGAGCGTTTTCCTGTTGATTAATGGCCTTGTACAACTCATTCAGTGCAATCTTAATGCCAGCATTGGTTTGTGGTGGTAAATAGACAGCTATGAAAAATATAGATGAAAACTCTCTTGGTAAATAGTGTGGTCTACAGCTTATCATAAGATACTCTACCTCAGGCGAGCAAAACCTCGAGACTTCCTTAGTATTTGATTTTGTGCACCAGCTGTTGTTTACAAATATACACAGACCGCCGCCCCTTGTCTTACCAGAGTCAGACGTTCTGTCCTGCCGATGTAGCGTATAGCCTGCTAGCTGAATGTTGTCATTGTTGTCGTTCAGCCACGACTCCGTGAAACATAAGATATTACAGTTTTTAATGTCCCGTTGGTAGGATAACCGTAATCTTAAATCGTCCATTTTATTCTCAAAAGCTTGAACGTTGGCTAATAGGATTGATGGGAGAGGCAGTTTACTCATTCGCCGTCGGATCCTTACAAGGCACCCGGATCTGCGTCCACGATATCTCCGTCTCTTCCTCACGCGAATGACGGGGATCTGGGCCTTGTTGGGTGTCTGTAGAATATCCTTCGCGAACGCCTCGTTGAAGAAAAAGTCTTCGTCCAACGCGAGGTGAGTAATCGCTGTCCTGATATCCAGAAGCTCTCTTTGGTTATAAGAGACGATGGCAGAAACATTATGTACAAAATAAATTACAAATAACGCGGAAAAACACACATAATAGTACAATTGGTTAGAGGGCTGTAAAACGGCAGCCATCTTCTTCCGGCGCTGTTAGTATAGTCCCACTAAGCCCAAACCAGATGGGATGGCGTATCGCTGCAGAATGCTGTGGTAGCCATGCTAGTTAAGTGTGCCTTTAATTCTAAATAAATCACAGACAGTGTCACCAGCAAAACACCCCCATACCATAACACCTCCTCCTCCATGCTTTATGGTGGGAACTACACATGCGGAGATCATCCATTCACCCACACCGCCTCTCACAAAGACACGGCAGTTGGAACCAAAAATCTCCAATTTGGACTCAAGACCAAACGACAAATTTCCACCGGTCTAATGTCCATTGCTCGTGTTTCTTGGCTCAAGCAGGTCTCTTCTTCTTATTGGTGTCCTTTAGTAGTGGTTTCTTTGCAGCAATAATGAACTTATCCTCTGCAGCAGAGGTAACTCTGGGTCTTCCATTCCAGTGCCGGTCCTCATGAGAGCCAGTTTCATCATAGTTCTTGACATTTTCCGTATTGACTGACCTTCATGTCTTAAAGTAATGATGGACTGTCGTTTCTCTTGCTTATTTGAGCTGTTCTTGACATAATATGGACTTGGTCTTTTACCAAATAGGGCTATCTTCGGTATACCCGTCCCACCTTGTCACAACACAACTGATTGGCTCAAATGCATTAAGAAGGAAAGAAATTCCACAAATTAACTTTTAAGAAGGCGCCTGTTAATTGAAATGCATTCCAGGTGACTACCTCATGAAGCTGGTTGAGAGAATGCCAAGAGTGTGCAAAGCTGTCATCAAGGCAAAGGGTGGCTATTTGAAGGATCTCAAATATAAAATATATTTTGATTTGTTTGACACTTTTTTGGTTACTACATAATTCCATAGGTGTTATTTCATAGTTTTGATGTCTTCACTATTATTCTACAATGTAAAAAATAGTAAAAATAAAGAAAAACCCTTGAATGAGTAGGTGTGTCCAAACTTTTGACTGGTAGTGTATGTTTCAGTGAGATTGGATTTTTGGCACTTATAGCAATGGTTGTGGTGGCAGCTGCAGAGAGGTATTTGGGTGTGCGAGACTTGACATCAGAAGAGTTACAGGGTGTGTTAAGTGGTGGTGTCCCATCCCTTCAGACTGTTGGCCTGAAGTAGGAATACATAGATTTAAATAGTGGAGTATGGTGGTTATAATTATTATAATGTTGTTGTTGTTTTTTGTTTTTTTGTGAGTGTAGTATTAGATGGTAGGGTATTTGTTGAATTTTTTATTTTTTAAATCAAAGTATAAGGGCGTTATACTCCAGTCTAGTAGGTGGCGGTAATGCAACATTTATTGGATGCCAACCGCCGTTAAACCTCATCGAAGAAGAAGAAGATGGTTGCCTGAAGAGTGCACTGCTGCTATTCGAGAAAGAAATAGGGCTTACAGAGTGTTGCGTAGGAATATGACTCCAGAGAATCTACTTGATTTCCAAAGGAAGACAGCTTTAGTACGTAGTCTGTCTGTCAAGAGAAATGCATGGAGACCGTTCTGCTCTACAATATGCAGGGGTACTGAGCTGGGGCATGTATGGTCTTTGTTATAGAAGATGACTGGAAGAAGCAAGTCCACTCAAATTCCAGTTTTGGTTGTTGGTCAGAAAATGTCCGTAACTGATAAAGTAAAAGCTGACTTGTTGGGGAAGACATTTGCTAGAGCATATAGTGGGGTTACTTTGGATGAAGTACAGTGGGGAGAACAAGTATTTGATACACTGCCGATTTTGCAGGTTTTCCTACTTACAAAGCATGTAGAGGTCTGTAATTTTTATCATAGGTACATTTCAACTGTGAGAGACGGAATCTAAAACAAAAATCCAGAAAATCACATTGTATGGTTTTTAAGTAATTAATTTGCATTTTATTGCATGACATAAGTATTTGATACATCAGAAAAGCAGAACTTAATATTTGGTACAGAAACCTTTGTTTGCAATTACAGAGATCATACGTTTCCTGTAGGTCTTGACCAGGTTTGCACACACTGCAGCAGGGATTTTGTCCCACTCCTCCATACAGACCTTCTCCAGATCCTTCAGGTTTCGGGGCTGTCGCTGGGCAATACGGACTTTCAGCTCCCTCCAAAGATTTTCTATTGGGTTCAGGTCTGGAGACTGGCTAGGCCACTCCAGGACCTTGAGATGCTTCTTACGGAGCCACTCCTTAGTTGCCCTGGCTGTGTGTTTCGGGTCGTTGTCATGCTGGAAGACCCAGCCACGACCCATCTTCAATGCTCTTACTGAGGTAAGGAGGTTGTTGGCCAAGATCTCGCGATACATGGCCCCATCCATCCTCCCCTCAATACAGTGCAGTCGTCCTGTCCCCTTTGCAGAAAAGCATCCCCAAAGAATGATGTTTCCACCTCCATGCTTCACGGTTGGGATGGTGTTCTTGGGGTTGTACTCATCCTTCTTCTTCCTCCAAACACGGCAAGTGGAGTTTAGACCAAAAAGCTATATTTTTGTCTCATCAGACCACATTACCTTCTCCCATTCCTCCTCTGGATCATCCAGATGGTCATTGGCAAACTTCAGACGGGCCTGGACATGCGCTGGCTTGAGCAGGGGGACCTTGCGTGCGCTGCAGGATTTTAATCCATGACAGCGTAGTGTGTTACTAATGGTTTTCTTTGAGACTGTGGTCCCAGCTCTCTTCAGGTCATTGACCAGGTCCTGCCGTGTAGTTCTAGGCTGATCCCTCACCTTCCTCATGATCATTGATGCCCCACAAGGTGAGATCTTGCATGGAGCCCCAGACCGAGGGTGATTGACCGTCATCTTGAACTTCTTCAATTTTCTAATAATTGCGCCAACAGTTGTTGCCTTTTCACCAAGCTGCTTGCCTATTGTCCTGTAGCCCATCCCAGCCTTGTGCAGGTCTACAATTTTAACCCTGATGTCCTTACACAGCTCTCTGGTCTTGGCCATTGTGGAGAGGTTGGAGTCTGTTTGATTGAGTGTGTGGACAGGTGCCTTTTATACAGGTAACGAGTTCAAACAGGTGCAGTTAATACAGGTAATGAGTGGAGAACAGGAGGGCTTCTTAAAGAAAAACTAACAGGTCTGTGAGAGCCGGAATTCTTACTGGTTGGTAGGTGATCAAATACTTATGTCACGCAATAAAATGCAAATTAATTACTTAAAAATCATACAATGTGATTTACTGGATTTTTGTTTTAGATTCCGTCTCTCACAGTTGAAGTGTACCTATGATAAAAATTACAGACCTCTACATGCTTTGTAAGTAGGAAAACCTGCAAAATCGGCAGTGTATCAAATACTTGTTCTCCCCACTGTATATAAGCAAGGTGTGAGATTTTTTAAATGCTCATGTTAATGTGTATAAGAAAAGGGATACTGTTGACTCTTCTTTGGATGCTGTTTTTACCATACATGAGATGCATTCAGCCTTAATAGGCTATGGATATACAGGCCCAGGTCATGATCCGTTGTTCTATGTAATGTTTAAGCATCTACCTGATGAGATCATTCATGTTCTCCTGGGATTATTTAATATGATTTGGAGTGAGGGGGTTATGCCTTCTGGTTGGAAACATGCAGTAATATTACCTTTTGTAAAACCCGGTAGGAACCATTCATGTGCTGATAGTTATAGACCAATACCGCTGACCTCGAACTTTTGTAAACTGATGGAAAAGATGATAGTCAACAGATTGTCATATTTCCTGGAACATAGAAGTTTATTGAGTCAATGTCAAAGTGGATTCCTTAAAGGTAGATCTACTTTGGATGCATTAGTAAAGGTGAGCAATGAAGTTGAAAAAACTCTGGTTATGAAAGAAGTAATGGCTACTGTCTTTTTTGACATTGAAAAGGTATATGACACTATGTGGAGAGCAGGCCTACTGATTATGTCACGTCTCCTCCCGTTGCTCCCCTCCAGCGCTCTGATTCGCCAGTCTACTGAGCAACCGGTCTGAGCGCACCACCTCGGCAAACACAGGAATAGAAACCCAACGCACCCTAATCACCTCCAGCGCACCTGCACCTCATTATCTCATCACCACCACTATATAGCCCTGGACTGTTCGTTCATTGTTGTGTGTAATTGTTAGCGTCGTGTGGTTTACGCTGTCTTTGTTATTCTCGTTCTCATTGTTAAATAAACCTTTACCTTGTTAATTCTTGCATCTGCCTCTTTGTATACTCAGTACTCGTCACAGATTAAGATAGAAATACTTGGTATTGGTGGGAGATTATATAACTTGGTTTTGGCCTTATTTAATCACTCTTTTAGAGTTAAAATAGGATCCATTTTATCTGATGCCTATGGAGTTGACAATGGTATTCCTCAAGGCAGTGCTATCAGTCCTATTTTGTTCAACATTATGATTAACAATGTGTTTTCGAATGTAGGTAGGGGTATTGGGGCTTCCCTATTTGGAAGAGGGGAAGGAATATCTCTCATGTGACCAAATCTATTCAACAAGCTATAATGGATGTTGAAAGATGGTCGATTGATTGGGGTTTTAAATTGTCAGTGGCGAAATCTTGCTGTATGTTCTTCTCGAAGAAGAAGAAGAAAGTTGCTGATAACAGTTGTTTCTGTATGGACAGCCTATTGGGAGGGTTTTTAAGTACAAATGTTTGGGTCTATGGTTCAATGAGCGATATACAGTTGAAGTCAGAAGTTTACATACACTTAGGTTGGAGTCATTAAGACTTGTTTTTCAACCACTCCACACATTTCTTGTTAACAAACTATAGTTTTGGCAAGTCGGTTAGGACATTTACTTTGTGCATGACACAAGTCATTTTTCCAACAATTGTTTACAGACAGATTATTTCACTTATAATTCACTGTATCACAATTCCAATGGGTCAGAAGTTGACATACACTAAGTTGACTGTGCCTTTAAACAGCTTGGAAAATTCCAGAAAATGATGTCATGGCTTTAGAAGCTTCTGATAGGCTAATTGATATCATTTGAGTCAATTGGAGGTGTACCTGTGGATGTATTTCAAGGCCTACCTTCAAACTCAGTGCCTCTTTGCTTGACATCATGGGAAAATCAAAAGAAATCAGCCAAGACCTCAGAATAAAAATTGTAGACCTCCACAAGTCTGGTTCATTCTTGGGAGCAATTTCCAAATGCCTGAAGGTACCACGTTCATCTGTACAAACAATAGTACGCAAGTATAAACACCATGGGACCACGCAGCCATCAAACCGCTCAGGATTAGGCTGTAAGGTTGACCATCTCACTGCTACTGTTCTAGATGACTGTTGGGAATATACTAGTAGACAAGGCAGTGGTTTTGGTTGGACAGTTGGAAAGCTTGCTGATGAGAGTGGTTTGAGGGAGTTGGAGGTTGGCCCTTCTGTGGTGATCGGGAATGTTCCTCCATGGTTACTCCCAGATCCTGTTGTTGATCTAACCTTGGTAGAGAAAAGGAAAGATTGGTCAGAAGACAGTAATATAGTGAAACTGGTTGACAATTACATTGGTAGACATTTTTATGCATTTTTACCACTTTTCACAGATGGATCCAAGGACCCCGATAGTGGGCGCGCAGGAGCAGGTGTTTATGTTCCTGAATTTGATGTACAGATATGTAGAAGACTAACAGCCGAACTGTCACTATAATGTTGGTGATAGTAGTTGCCCTCCAGTGGGTAGAGGACATACAACCTGTCAGAATTATGGTAGGTTCAGATTCCCTGTCTGTATTGAATAGTTTATCATCTGGGAAATCGAATAGGAGTGACCTACTATTGGCGGTATTAAGGTTATTATGCAGAATTGAGAGACTGGCCGTAGTAGTGAGATTCTGCTGGGTCCCAGCCCTTTCGGGTGTGGAAGGGAATTAAATTGTAGACCAGTTATCCAAAAGAGCTTTAAAACAAGATATAATTGATATTAATGTTCCACTGGTTAGAGGTGAAGCCAAATGTAAGATCAGAGCCAATTTGATAGATGTGTGGCAGAAGAGATTTACAGTATATGCCCTCCAAAGAAAGTTCGGTGGACCAAGATTCAAAGGTCAGATTAGAAAGGAAGAGGTGGTGTTTGTTTGCTCCATTGCGCCTAGGACATTGTACATTGAACTCCTCATTACAGGTGGTTGGCAAGCATGTGAATGGTTTGTGTCTGGAGTGTATGGTCAATGAAACGGTGGAGCATGTGTTGTTATATTGTTGTAAGTATGTTGAAGAGAGGGAAAGATTGAAGTGTAGGGTCATTGAGGTTGGTGGGATTTGGAAGGGATTTTGGTGATGGGGAGGGTCTATTGGAAGTTGGTAGGGCTGTTTTTTTATTTTCTCAGAAGTACTGAGTTAGGTAAGAGGATTTAGGAATGTGGAGCTAATGTTGTAAACCGTGATTGACTACACACTTCAGCACAGTAGGTGGCGGCATTCACCTTTAACGTTTGTTTGCCGACCGCCATTATATAATTGAAGAAGAAGAAGAAGCATAGGAGTTGGACTGGAAGCGGTGCTTCCGATAGTTTGTATTGCTACTAAATAAATTGGCATCAGACCATACAAGCAGGAGGAGGTTCATCATGCCTGTCACATGTGCAGTAAACGGCTGCACCAACAAGTTTATCAAAGGGTCAGAAATAAGATTTTACAGGTAAGGACCAAGCTATCGTTAGCTAGCTTGCTAACGTCAGATAACTCGTTCTTCAAATGTTAGTAGTTGTCGCTAGCAGGAACAGAACGGGATGGTAACCAAGGACACAACAGCGACTAGGTAATGTATAGCTAGCTAGCTAGTCGCTGTTGTTGAGTCTAGTTAACAAGCTAGCTAAATTAGGTGTGTGTTTATGTGTGTGCGCGAGAGAGAGAGAGAATGAATGAATGCATGCGGCAGCTGCGCCTGCTTGTGTTAAGCAGTGTTTCCTGTCCTATTCTTCTCAGGTTCCCCATCAGTAAGCCTCAGCTTGCCAACCAATGGGTACAAAGTTTGGGGATGAAAAACTTCATCCCTACACCTAACACTTGCCTCTGTTCAGAGCATTTTAACCCAGATTGTTTCCGAGACTACAATGGCAAACAGTTTCTTAGGGAAGATGCAGTGCCCACTATTTTCGGTGCTGATTCATCGAAGGTAATGTATGGTTTCATAGTTGCTCTACCTAGCTTAGCCTACTGTCTTAATTTTTTGATTCAACTAGACTATATGATGTTAAAAGATGTATGTTAAAAACATTACAGCCTGAATTACGGAAAAGGGGGATGATGACCAAGGACACAAATGCGGCTAATCGCTTCGGGGCACCGTCAGACCGGGAGAGGGCTAAGGCGCTGGAGAAGATCAAGACCAAGGAGAAACGACAGAGTACCCGGGAAACTGGCAAGGTGTGTCACAAAGGTTTTCTCAGCTCTCAAACATTTCATGCTTTTAAACTTTTTGTTGTTGTTAAATCATCCCTCTCACAGATGGCTAAATTAATGTTAGTGTAAATCCTGTTGCAGAGTATAGCGAGTTTGGTGAGTTTTTGCACTGTTAATTGCTGTTTTTCAGAGCCTTTTGTTTTTATGTGCACAAGAGCATATTTCCCCTGTTTCAAATCATATTTTATTTGCCACATGCACTGAAAAACAACAGGTGTAGACCTTACAGTGAAATGCTTACTAACAAGCCCTTCACTAACAATGCAGTTTTAAGAAAATAAAGTGTTAACTAAAAATAAAAATGGCAAATAATTAAAGAGCAGCAGTAAAATAAAATAACAGTAGGGAGGCTATATACAGGGGGTACCGGTACAGAGTCAATGTGCCAGTTAGTCGAGGTAATATGTACATGTGGGTGGAGTTAAAGTGACTATACATAGATAATAAACGGAGTAGCAGCAGTGTAAAAGTGTGTGTGTGTGTGGGGGGGGGGGGGCAGCAGCATTGCAAATAGTCCGGGTAGCCATGATTAGCTGTTCAGGAGACTTATGGCTTGGGGGTAGAAGCTGTTAAGAAGCCTTTTGGACCTAGACTTGGCGCTCCGGTACCGCTTGCTGTGCGGTAGGTATAGAGGAACTGGATGGCAGGAAGCTTGGCCCCAGTGACGTACTGGGTCGGACGCACTACGCTCTGTAGTGCCTTGCGGTCGGAGGCCAAGCAGTTGCCATACCAGGCAGTGATGCAACCAGTCAGGATGCTCTCGATGGTGCAGCTGTATAACTTTTTGAGGATCTGGGGACCCATGCCAAATCTTTTCAGTCTCCTTAGGGGGAATAGGCTTTGTCGTGCCCTCTTCACGACTGTCTTGGTGTGATTGGACCATGATAGTTTGTTGGTGATGTGGACACCAAGGAACTTGAAGCTCTCAACCTGTTCCACTACAGCCCTGTCGATGAGAATGTGGGTGTGCTCAGTCCTCTTTTTTTTTTTTTTTTTTTCCTGTAGTCCCTGTAGTCCACAATCATCTCCTTTGTCTTGATGATGTTGAGGGAGAGGTTGTTATCCTGGCACCACACGGCCAGGTCTCTGACCACCTCCCTATAGGCTGTCGTTGTAGGTGATCAGGCCTACCACTGTTGTGTCGTCGGCAAACTTAATGATGGTGTTGGAGTCGTGCCTGGCCATGCTGTCATGGGTGAACAGGGAGTACAGGAGGGGACTGAGCACGCACCCCTGAGGGGCCCTCGTATTGAGGATCAACGTGGTAGATGTGTTGTTACCTACCCTTACCACCTGGGGGCGGACCGTCAGAGTCCAGGATCCAGTTGCAGAGGGAGGTGTTTAGTCCCAGGGTCCTTAGCTTAGTGATGCGCTTTGAGGGCACTATGGTGTTGAACGCTGAGCTGTAGTCAATGAATAGCATTCTCACGTAGGTGTTCCTCTTGTCCAGGTGGGAAAGGGCAGTGTGGAGTGCAATACAGATTGCATCATCTGTGGATCTGTTGGGGCAGTATGCAAATTGGAGTGGGTCTAGGGTTCCTGGGATAATGGTGTTGATGTGAGCCATGACCAGCCTTTCAAAGCACTTCATGGCTACAGACGTGAGTGCTACGGGTCGGTAGTCATTTAGGCAGGTTAACTTAGTGTTCTTGGGCATAGGGACTATGGTGGTCTGCTTGAAACATGTTGGTATTACAGACTCAGTCAGGGACATGTTGAAAATGTCAGTGAAGACTCTTGCCAGTTGGTCAGCGCATGCTCGGAGTACACGTCCTAGTAGTCCGCCTGGCCCTGCGGCCTTGTGAATGTTGACCTGCTTAAAAGTTTTACTCACATCGGCTATGGAGAGTGCGATCACATAGTCATCCGGAACAGCTGACACTCATGCATGCTTCAGTGTTGCTTGCCTCGAAGTGAGCATAGAAGTGATATAGCTCGTCTGGTAGGCTTGTCACTGGGCAGCTCGCGGCTGTGCTTCCCTTTGTAGTCTAATAGTTTTCAAGCCTTGCCACATCCGACGAGCGTCGGAGCCGGTGTAGTACGATTAAATCTTAGTCCTGTATTGACTCTTTGCCTGTTTGATGGTTCGTCGGAGGGCATAGCAGGATTTCTTATACAGTGGCTTGCAAAAGTATTCACCCCCCTTGGCATTTTTCCTATTTTGTTGCCTTACAACCTGGAATTAAAATGGATTTTTTGGGGGTTTGTATCATTTGATTTACACAACATGCCTACCACTTTGAAGATGCAACATAGTTTTTATGTGAAACAAACAAGAAATAAGACACAGAACTTGAGTGTGCGTAACTATTCACTCCCCCAAAGTCATTACTTTGTAGAGCCACCTTTAGCAGCAATTACAGATGCAAGTCTCTTGGTATGTCTCTAAGTTTGGCGCATCTAGCCACTGTGATTTTTGCCCGTTCTTCGAGGCAAAACTGCTCCAGCTACTTTAAGTTGGATGGGTTCCGCTGGTGTACAGCAATCTTTAAGTCATATCACATATTCTCAATTGGATTGAGGTCTGGGCTTTGACCAGGCCATTCCAATACATTTAAATGTTTCCCCTTAAACCACTCAAGTGTTGCCTTAGCAGTATGTATAGGGTCATTGTCCTGCTGGAAGATGAACCTCAGTCTCAGTCTCAAATCTCTGGAAGACTGAAACAGGTTTCCCTCAAGAATTTCCTTGTATTTAGCACCATCCATCATTCCTTCATTCCAGTTTCCCAGTCCCTGCCGATGGAAAAAAACATCCCCACAGCATGATGCTGCCACCACCATGCTTCACTGTGGGGATGGTGTTCTCTGGGTGATGAGAGGTGTTGTGTTTGCGCCAGACATAGCGTTTTCCTTGAAGGCCAAAAAGCTCAATTTTAGTCTCATCTGACCAGAGTACCTTCTTCCATATGTTTGGGGAGTCTCCCACATGGCTTTTTGCGAACACCAAACGTGTTTGCTTATTTTTTTCTTTAAGCAATGGCATTTTTCTGGCAACTCTTCCATAAAGCCCAGCTCTGTGGAGTGTATGGCTTAAAGTGGTCCTATGGACAGATACACCAATCTCTGCTGTGGAGCTTTGCAGCTCCTTCAGGGTTACCTTTGGTCTCTTTTTGTTGCCTATGATTAATGCCCTCCTTGCCTGGTCTGTGAGTTTTGGTGGGCGGCCCTCTTGGCAGGTTTGTTGTGGTGCCATATTCTTTCAATTTTTTAAATAATGGATTTAATGATGCTCTGTGGGATGTTCAAAGTTTCTGATATTTTTTTTAGAACCCAATCCTAATCTGTACTTCTCCACAACTTTGTCCCTGACCTGTTTGGAGAGCTCCTTGGTCTTCATGGTGCCACTTGCTTGGTGGTGCCCCTTGCTTAGTGGTGTTGCAGACTCTGGGGCCTTTCAGAACAGGTGTGTGTATGTACAGTGATTTTTGTACGTTTGCCCACTGACAAAGAAATGATCAGTCTATCATTTTAATGGTAGGTTTATTTGAACAGTGAGAGACAGAATAACAACAAAAAAATCCAGAAATATGCATGTAAAAAATGTTATAAATTGATTTGCATTTTAATGAGGGAAATAAGTATTTGACCCATTTGCAAAACATGACTTAGTACTTGGTGGCAAAACCCTTGTTGGCAATCAGAGGTCAGACGTTTCTTGTAGTTGGCCACCAGGTTTGCACATATCTCAGGAGGGATTTTGTCCCACTCCTCTTTGCAGATCTTCTCCAAGTCATTAAGGTTTCGAGACTGACATTTGGCAACTCGAACATTCAGCTCCCTCCACAGATTTTCTATGGGATTAAGGTCTGGAGACTGGCTAGGCCACTCCCGGGCCTTAATGTGCTTCTTCTTGAGCCACTCCTTTGTTGCCTTGGCCGTGTGTTTTGGGTCATTGTCATGCTGGAATACCCATCCACGACCCATTTTCAATGCCCTGGCTGAGGGAAGGAGGTTCTCACCCAAGATTTGACGGTACATGGCCACGTCCATCGTCCCTTTGATGCGGTGAAGTTGTCCTGTCCCCTTAGCAGAAAAACACCCCCAAAGCATAATGTTTCCACCTCCATGTTTGACGGTGGAAATGGTGTTCTTTGGGTCATAGGCAGCATTCCTCCTCCTCCAAACACAGCAAGTTGAGTTGATGCCAAAGAGCTCCATTTTGGTCTCATCTGACCACAACACTTTCACCCAGTTCTCCTCTGAATCATTCAGATGTTCATTTGTAAACTTCAGACGGGCATGTATATGTGCTTTCTTGAGCAGGGGGAAATTGCAGGCGCTGCAGGATTTCAGTCCTTCACGGCGTAGTGTGTTACCAATAGTTTTCTTGGTGACTATGGTCCCAGCTGCCTTGAGATCATTGACAAGATCCTCCCGTGTAGTTCTGGGTTGATTCCTCACCATTCTCATGATCATTGCAACTCCACGAGGTGAGATCTTGCATGGAGCCCCAGGCAGAGGGAGATTGACAGTTCTTTCTTTTGTGTTTCTTCCATTTGCGAATAATCGCACCAACTGTTGTCACCTTCTCACCAAGCTGCTTGGCAATGGTCTTGTAGCCCATTCCAGCCTTTTGTAGGTCTATATATATATATATATATATGAATGAGATCATGTGACACTTAGATTGCACACAGGTGGACTTTATTTAACTAATTATGTGACTTCTGAAGTTCTTATTTAGGGGCTTCATAGCCAAGGTGGTGAATACATATGAACACACCACTTTTCTGTTATTTATTTTGTAGAATTTTTTGAAACTATTTTTTTCACTTCACCAATTTGGACTATTTTGTGTATGTCCATTACATGAAATCCAAATAAAAATCAATTTAAATTACAGGATGTAATGCAACAAAATAGGAAAAACGCCAAGGGGGATGAATGCTTTTGCAAGGCACTGTAAGCGTCCGGGTTAGAGTCCTGCTCCTTCAAAGAGGCAGCTCTACTCTTTAGCTCAGTGCGGATGTTGCCTGTAATCTATAGGTTCTGGTTGGGATATGTACGTACTGTCACTTTGGGGACGACGTCATCGATGCACTTATTGATGAAGCCAGTGACTGATGTGGTGTACTCCTCAATGTTATTGGAAGAATCCCGGAACATATTCCAGTCTGTGCTAGCAAAACAGTCCTGTAGCTTAGCATCTGCGTCATCTGACCACTTTTCTATTAACCGAGTCACTGGTGCTTCCTGCTTTAGTTTTTGCTTATAAGCAGGAATCAGGAGGATAGAGTTATGGTCAGATTTGCCAAATGGAGGGAGAGCTTTGTACGGGGCTCTGTGTGTGGAGTAAAGGTGGTCTAGAGTTTTTTTTCTTTATCTGGTTGCACATTTAACATGCTGGTAGAAGGGATTTAAGTTTCCCTGCATTAAAGTCCCCAGCCACTAGGAGTGCTGCCTCTGGATGAGAGTTTTCCTGTTTGCATATGGCCTTATACAGCTCATTGAGTGCAATCTTAGTGCCAGCATCGGTTTGTGGTGGTAAATGGACAGCTATGAAAAATATAGATAAACTCTCTTGGTAAATAGTGTGGTCTTAAGCTTATCATGAGATACTCTACCTCAGGCGATCAAATCCTTAAGACGTCCTTAGTATTAGATTTTATGCACCAGCTGTTGTTTACAAATATAGACAGACCGCCACCCCTTGTCTTACCGGAGTCAGCCGTTCTATCCTGCCGATGTCGCGTATATCCCGCCTGCTGTATGTTATCCAAGTCGTCGTTCAGCCACAACTCTGTGAAACATAAGATATTACAGTTTTTAATGTCCCGTTGGTAGGTTAACCTTGCTCTTAGGTCGTCCAATTTATTTTCAAATGATTGAACGTTGGCTAATAAGATTGATGGAAGAGGCAGTCTACTCGCCCGCCGTCGGATCCTTAGAAGGCACCCTGATCTACGTCCACAATATCTCTGTCTCTTTCTCATGCGAATGAGTGGGATTTGGGCCTTGTCGGGTGTCTGTAGAATATCCTTCGCGTCCGACTCATTGAACAAAAGATGTTGGCCCAATATGAGGTGTCCTGATATCCAGAAGCTCTTTTTAGTCATATGAGATGTTGGCAGAAACATTATGTACAGAATCAATTACAAATAATGTGACAAAACACACAATAATAATACAATTGGTTAGAGGGCTGTAAAACGGCAGCCATCTTCTCCGGCGCCAATGTTTTGAACATTCATCTATCAACATTCACTCAAAGTTCTTATGTTTTTGCAGGGAAGAGGTGATGGCAGAAGACGAGGAGGGGGAGGAGGACGAGGAGGAGTCTCCTCCAACACTGACCGGTAAGAGTGGACACATGTTTCCAAAATCCATCACTGCATGGGTGCGATACTGCGCTACCTTCCTCGAAGGCTGCAACGTCTGCTTGTTTTCATTATTGCATTTCAAATTGTCTAGTCAGTGAAAATTATTATCAGGGGAGAAGGTAAACCAGCTGAAAAGTGGCATTACGTAAATGATGCACAATCAAGTAAGCAAGACTCAGACGATAGTCACATACAGGAGGCTGGTCAGAGAACTTACTGGGCTGTCATACGTTCCCGTTGTTTTTGTGTATTTGCAGACAGACTGTTGGGGCGAAGAGCAAAGTGTATGACAGCAAAGGCCGCCTGCTCTCCTGTGGCAAGGACATGTGTGACTGCCTGGACGTGGACTGCATGGGCTGCTTCTACCCCTGCCCCGAGTGCGGCTCCCGCAGGTGTGGTGTGGAGTGCCGCTGTGACCGCAAGTGGCTCTACGAGCAGGTTGAGGTGGAGGGGGGCGAGATCATCCGCAACAAGTATGCTGGCTAGTCTCCCCCACCCTTAGGCCTTGAACTATGACTTGTTGAGATGATCAATTATTTCTCTTTTTTTTTTTCTGTATAGAGAGGGACAGAATAAGAAATGGTCTGAAGTTGCCAAAAGAGAGAACTTGATTTGATTATGTATCACAAGATAATGTGTCAAGAGTAAATGAATAAGAAATAATACTCCCACAATGGTTTCAACCAAGTGTTACAGACATTGCGTATGTAGTTTAGTTCCTGTACCGAGAGGATCAATTCAAGAAAGTGTATGCACATACACTTCACCGGTGCCTCGCTACAAGAACTCATGCAAGGAAAAAGAGGAATATGACGAAGATTTGTTTAGACCTTTTTCGAAAGTATGCATGCCTGAAGAATTTTCCATGTTTCATTTTCTGCCTTTCCTCATTATGGTTTTTGAAATTCTCCACTTGTTTTGATTAGTGATGACATATTGTTTGTGCCCACAGCTGTCAATTACATTGGTCTTAATTCATATTAAAATATGTGAGTGTCCAGAATCCAACCCTTGTGGTCAGCCCTTCAAAAAGTTAATAATTATCTGTGATGTGACTGGTGGCTTCTTCAGTATCGTTTGTGTGGTTTTGTATCAATTTCCTACAGATGTCCACGAGGTGTCAAGCGGCCAAAACAAGTGTGCTGCTTTACCAGTGATGAGCTCCAATATAGGGTGTTTTGTGCCATTTCACAATTGTTTCCTGTGACCTATTTTTGGGTAGTGATAAATGACCCATAGTTACAGTGGTGTAAAAATACTTGCACATACTACTTAAGTAGTTTTTTGGGGATATCTGTACTTTACTATTTATATTTTTGACTACTTTTACTTCACTACATTCCTAAAGAAAATAATGTACTTTTTACTCCATACATTTTTCCCTGATACCCAAAAGTACTTGTTACATTTTGAATGCTTAACAGGACCGGAAAATTGTCTAATTCGCACACTTATCAAGAGAACATTGCTACTGCCTCTGATCTGGCGGACTCACTAAGGACATGCTTAGTTTGTAAATTATATCTTAGTGTTGGACTGTGCCCCTGGCTATCTGTAAATTTAAAAAACAAGAAAATGAGGCTGTCTGGTTTGTTTATAAGAATTGTTTAATTATTAATACTTTTACTTTTCATACTTAAGTATATTTAAAAGTAAATACTTTTACTCAAGTAGTGTTTTAGTGGGTAACTTTCACTTTTACGTGAGTCATTTTCTATTAAGGTATCTTTACTTTTACTCAAGTATGACAATTGGGTACTTTTTCCACCACTGCATAGTCAGATGTGGTGGTTATCTTAACAAATATAATCTGTTTACTTTTCTACCGGAGGCCACAATACCATATCTCACTCTGTTGCCCTCTTAGCCATCAAACACATGCCAGCCAGCCCTGTGGCACCAACCTCTGGTTAAAATAGATTGGCCAGTTTAACTACACAAACAAGGTAGTCCACAGTTAGTCACTATGAAAAATCTGGGAAACCAGGCCTACTATTCATAGCAGACTTCGAAAAGGCATTTGATAAAGTACGACTGGGGTTTATATATAAATGCCTGGAGCATTTCAATTTTGGACAATCTCTTATAAATTGGGTTAAAATCATGTAAAGTAACCCTAGGTGTAAAACAGTAAATAATGGCTATTTCTCAGAAAGTTTTAAACTGTCAAGAGGAGTGAAACAAGGTTGTCCACTATCGGCATATCTATTTATTATTGCCATCGAGATGTTAGCTATTAAAATCAGATCCAACAATAATATCAATGGATTAGAAATCCAGGGCTTAAAAACAAAGGTGTCATTGTACGCTAATGATTCATGTTTTCTTTTAAATCCATAACTTGAATCCCTCCACAGCCTCATAGACGTCTAGATACATTTTCTAACCTCTCTGGATTACAACCAAATTATGATACATGTACTATATTACGTATTGGATCACTCTAAAAAATACAATTTTTACATTACCATGTAGTTTACCAATAAAATGGTCTGACGGTGATGTGGATATACTCTTAAAGCATTAGACCTATCAGTAAAAGCTTCAGTCATACAAAAGTTATACTTAAATCCGAACTGGTTCTCTAGCAAATTAGTACGATTGTCTCACCCAATGTTTAAGAATGGCCTTTTCCCCTTAAATTCAGATTACAACCTCTCACTTTAAGTTATTTGAAAAGAAAATAATCTCCCAAATATCACTATTTCTAAAACAAGCCATAGAAAGTTGGTTGCAATTTCAATTTAATCCTCCAGAAATGACAGAACAAATAATGCAATTAAATATTGTGGTTAAACTCAAATATACTAATTTATAAAAAACCTTTTATTTTTTGACAAAATGTTTAAAAAAGGTATAATCTTCGTAAATGATATTATCGGTAGGACTGGTGGAGTTATGTCGCACATGCAGCTAACAAAAACATGGAAATGTCTGCTCTACCCAAAATTATAACCAAATAATTGCAGCATTACCGCAAAAATGGAAAAGGAAAGTGGAAGGGGGAAAAAGTAAGGAACTTGTCTGTCGGCCTTGCATTAAAGAATATAATTGGTTAAAGAAAATTGTGATAAATAAAAAAGTATACCAGTTTCATTTAAGGACCAAAGGATTGACAGCCGTCCCATATAGATTGCAAAATAGTTGGGAAGAGATTTTTGACGTACCGATTCCATGGCATAGTGTTTATGAATTTATACGCAAAACAACGCCGGATTCAAAACTTAGAAATGTTCTATTTAAATTATCTAAATTTCTTGCTACCAATAGAATGTTATTTATATGGGGGATACAATCATCCCAGCTCTGCAGATTTTGCTGCGAAGAGACAGAATCATTAGATCATTTGTTTTGGTACTGTCCATTTGTAGCTTGTTTTTGGACACAGGTCCAGGAATGGCTAAAGGATTGCAATATTTACCTGGAGCTAACCCTGCAGATAGCACTACTGGGTGATCTGAAAAGTCATAGTCAATCGATCAATAATATAATACTTTTAGCAAAAATGTTTATTTACGATCTGTAGAAACAATGAGAATAGAAAGGTTCAGAACTTTTGTAAAACATCACAGTACAGTTGAAAAATATATGGCAAATAGAAATCCAATATGGATGGTGTTAAGAGATAGATGGGAGGTGTTGAATGGAGCTGAAGGATGGGACTAATAACAACAAGATAACTAATGTAAAGCATACTGTGTCCGTAATAAGTATATAGGTTATAGGTTGAGAGCTTTTGTGAAAGAGCACAGTTAGAAAAATATGGCATATAGAAGCAAACCAGATGGACATCATGAAAATGATCGGAGGAAGTTCAGGAGTAAAAACAAACAAAATATAATTATTGTAGAATTTGACTGTGTCCATAAAATGTATATAGTATGTATGGGCTGGAAGTAGAGGCCTAAGCGTTGTTGTTCACTAGTTTACTCCAATTGGGGAAGGGGTGGTGGGGTTGGAAAGTAATGAAGGGGAATATAATTTAAAAAAGGATATGTGTGTGTGTATAGATGTATGTATGTATGTATATATGTGTGTTTTATATATATATATATATATATATGTAGTGCCATGAAAAAGTATTTGCCCCCTTTCTAATTTTCTCTACTTTTGCATATTTGTGATACTGAATGTTATCAGATCTTCAACTATAACCTAATACTAGATAAAGGGAACATAAGTGGACAAATAACACAACAATTACATATTTATTTCATTTATTTCATAAACAAAGTTATGCAACACCCAATTCCCCTGTGTGAAAAAGTAATTGCCCCCTTACACTCAATAACTGGTTGTGCCACCTTTAGCTGCAATGACTCCAACCAAATGCTTCCTGTAGTTGTTGATCAGTCTCTCACGTCGCTGTGGAGGAATTTCGGCCCACTCTTCCATGCAGAACTGTTTTAACTCAGTGACGTGTGTGTTTTCAAGCATGAACTGCTCGTTTCAAGTCCTGCCACAACATTTCAATTGGGATTAGGTCTGGACTTTGACTAGGCCATTCCAAAACTTCCAATTTGTTGCTTTTAGCTATTTTCATGTAGACTTGATTGTGTGTTTTGGATCATTGTCTTGCTGTATGACCCAGCTGCGCTTCAGCTTCAGCTCACAGACGGATGGTCTGACATTCTCCTGTAGAATTCTCTGATACAGAGCAGAATTCATGGTTCCTTCTATTAAGGCAAGTCGTCCAGGTCCTGAGGCAGCAAAGCATCCCCAAACCATCACACCACCACCACCATGCTTGACCTTTGGTATGATGTTCTTACTGTGGAATGCAGAGTTTGGTTTTCACCAGGCATTACTGGAACCATGTCGTCCAAAAAGTTATACTTTTGAATCATCTGTCCATAGAACGTTCTTCCAAGAATCTTGATGATCATCCAGGTGCTTTTTGGCAAACGAGTCAACTTTTTGGACGAGATGGGTCCCATTAGTAACACCAGAGAAACGGATAATTTTGCAGTGGTCTCTTAATTTTTTCCAGAGCTGTATATGTATGTGTGTATATATATATATATATATATATATATATATATATATATATATATATATATACACACACACACACAGTGGGGAGAACAAGTATTTGATACTCTGCCGATTTTGCAGGTTTTCCTTCTTACAAAGCATGTAGAGGTCTGTAATTTTTATCATAGGTACACTTCAACTGTGAGAGACGGAATCTAAAACAAAAATCCAGAAAATCACATTGTATGAGATTTAAGTAATTAATTTGCATTTTATTGCATGACATAAGTATTTGATACATCAGAAAAGCAGAACTTAATATTTGGTACAGAAACCTTTGTTTGCAATTACAGAGATCATACGTTTCCTGTAGGTCTTGACCAGGTTTGCACACACTGTAGCAGGGATTTTGGCCCACTCCTCCATTCAGACCTTCTCCAGATCCTTCAGGTTTCGGGGCTGTCGCTGGGCAATACGGACTTTCAGCTCCCTCCAAAGATGTTCTATTGGGTTCAGGTCTGGAGACTGGCTAGGCCACTCCAGGACCTTGAGATGCTTCTTACGGAGCCACTCCTTAGTTGCCCTGGCTGGGTGTTTCGGGTCGTTGTCATGCTGGAAGACCCAGCCATGACCCATCTTCAATGCTCTTACTGAGGGAAGGAGGTTGTTGGCCAAGATCTCGCGATACATGGGCCCCATCCATCCTCCCCTCAATACGGTGCAGTCGTCCTGTCCCCTTTGCAGAAAAGCATCCCCAAAGAATGTTGTTTCCACCTCCATGCTTCACGGTTGGGATGGTGTTCTTGGGGTTGTACTCATCCTTCTTCTTCCTCCAAACACGGCGAGTGGAGTTTAGACCAAAAAGCTCTATTTTTGTCTCATCAGATCACATGACCTTCTCCCATTCCTCCTCTGGATCATCCAGATGGTCATTGGCAAACTTCAGACGGGCCTGGACATGCGCTGGACAGCAGGGGGACCTTGCGTGCGCTGCAGGATTTTAATCTATGACGGCGTAGTGTGTTACTAATGGTTTTCTTTGAGACTGTGGTCCCAGCTCTCTTCAGGTCATTGACCAGGTCCTGCCGTGTAGTTCTGGGCTGATCCCTCACCTTCCTCATGATCATTGATGCCCCACGAGGTGAGATCTTGCATGGAGCCCCAGACCGAGGGTGATTGACC
Organism: Coregonus lavaretus; assembly: GCF_964263955.1. Taxonomy (NCBI): domain Eukaryota; kingdom Metazoa; phylum Chordata; class Actinopteri; order Salmoniformes; family Salmonidae; genus Coregonus; species Coregonus lavaretus. The sequence continues at coordinate 5,092,841 of NC_140024.1, read as the reverse complement.
GTCATCTTGAACTTCTTCCATTTTCTAATAATTGCGCCAACAGTTGTTGCCTTCTCACCAAGCTGCTTGAATTGTCCTGTAGCCCATCCCAGCCTTGTGCAGGTCTACAATTTTATCCCTGATGTCCTTACACAGCTCTCTGGTCTTGGCCATTGTGGAGAGGTTGGAGTCTGTTTGAATAAGTGTGTGGACAGGTGTCTTTTACAGTGGGGGAAAAAAGTATTTAGTCAGCCACCAATTGTGCAAGTTCTCCCACTTAAAAAGATGAGAGAGGCCTGTAATTTTCCTCATAGGTACACATCAACTATGACAGACAAATTGAGAAAAATAAATCCAGAAAATCACATTGTAGGATTTTTAATGAATTTATTTGCAAATTATGGTGGGAAATAAGTATTTGGTCACCCACAAACAAGCAAGATTTCTGGCTCTCACAGACCTGTAACTTCTTCTTTAAGAGGCTCCTCTGTCCTCCACTCGTTACCTGTATTAATGGCACCTGTTTGAACTTGTTATCAGTATAAAAGACACCTGTCCACAACCTCAAACAGTCACACTCCAAACTCCACTATGGCCAAGACCAAAGAGCTGTCAAAGGACACCAGAAACAAAATTGTAGACCTGCACCAGGCTGGGAAGACTGAATCTGCAATAGGTAAGCAGCTTGGTTTGAAGAAATCAACTGTGGGAGCAATTATTAGGAAATGGAAGACATACAAGACCACTGATAATCTCCCTCGATCTGGGGCTCCACGCAAGATCTCACCCCGTGGGGTCAAAATGATCACAAGAACGGTGAGCAAAAATCCCAGAACCACACAGGGGGACCTAGTGAATGACCTGCAGAGAGCTGGGACCAAAGTAACAAAGCCTACCATCAGTAACACACTACGCCGCCAGGGACTCAAATCCTGCAGTGCGAGACGTGTCCCCCTGCTTAAGCCAGTACATGTCCAGGCCTGTCTGAAGTTTGCTAGAGTGCATTTGGATGATCCAGAAGAGGATTGGGAGAATGTCATATGGTCAGATGAAACCAAAATATAACTTTTTGGTAAAAACTCAACTCGTCGTGTTTGGAGGACAAAGAATGCTGAGTTGCATCCAAAGAACACCATACCTACTGTGAAGCATGGGGGTGGAAACATCATGCTTTGGGGCTGTTTTTCTGCAAAGGGACCAGGACGACTGATCCGTGTAAAGGAAAGAATGAATGGGGCCATGTATCGTGAGATTTTGAGTGAAAACCTCCTTCCATCAGCAAGGGCATTGAAGATGAAACGTGGCTGGGTCTTTCAGCATGACAATGATCCCAAACACACCGCCCGGGCAACGAAGGAGTGGCTTCGTAAGAAGCATTTCAAGGTCCTGGAGTGGCCTAGCCAGTCTCCAGATCTCAACCCCATAGAAAATCTTTGGAGGGAGTTGAAAGTCCGTGTTGCCCAGCGACAGCCCCAAAACATCACTGCTCTAGAGGAGATCTGCATGGAGGAATGGGCCAAAATACCAGCAACAGTGTGTGAAAACCTTGTGAAGACTTACAGAAAACGTTTGACCTGTGTCATTGCCAACAAAGGGTATATAACAAAGTATTGAGAAACTTTTGTTATTGACCAAATACTTATTTTCCACCATAATTTGCAAATAAATTCATTAAAAATCCTACAATGTGATTTTCTGGATATTTTTTTCTCATTTTGTCTGTCATAGTTGACGTGTACCTATGATGAAAATTACAGGCCTCTCTCATCTTTTTAAGTGGGAGAACTTGCACAATTGGTGGCTGACTAAATACTTTTTTGCCCACTGTATACAGGTAACGAGTTCAAACAGGTGCAGTTAATACAGGTAATGAGTGGAAAACAGGAGGGCTTCTTAAAGAAAAACTAACAGGTCTGTGAGAGCCGGAATTCTTACTGGTTGGAAGTGATCAAATACTTATGTCATGCAATAAAATGCAAATTAATTACTTAAAAATCATACAATGTGATTTTCTGGATTTTTGTTTTAGATTCCGTCTCTCACAGTTGAAGTGTACCTATGATAAAAATTACAGACCTCTACATGCTTTGTAAGTAGGAAACCTGCAAAATCGGCAGTGTATCGAATACTTGTTCTCCCCACTGTATATATATATATATTTACGAGAAAAACAATATATGGGGGATTGGAAGTGATGCAGACAATTACATTGATGGAAGTTACAATCTATCTGAAATATTAAAGCTGATCTACCCCCTAAAAAAAAAAGAAGTTAGTCCTGTGTCCTTTAGACGTGTGTAGAGGAAGTAACAAAGGGCAACTGGTGTGGGTAACCGTGAAAGGAATTCTCCATATTGATCAGGAAATCTTGTTTTTCTGTCAATCCTTTATTGTTGTCATTGAAATTGACCTAACAACAAACCAATATCCTTTTTTCCCTGTTTGTGTGTGTCAGTCTTCTCTTTGTGTAACCTATTGCAAAACATGATTTGGACAAACTGTAATGAAGACTGTGAGAGCGGCAATGTTGCTGTGGTAGAGCTTTATTTTTTGGTGCAGAAATGAGCAGTTATGTACTCATAAATTACACTGTGACATTGTACTTACACAATAGCATGTGTTTCTTTGAGATTCCTTGTTAATACAAGCACCACTAGGTACCATGTAGTTATCAAATGTGTTTCATTATTTTAAGTGAATACCAGAAAGTACTGATTGATAGCACATCAACAATGGAAAGTACCATAAAATACTCAAACCATTGCTTAACATAGGCTGTTGCAGCAGCCACAGTTCAACTCTACAATATTACATTTCTAGTGGATTTACTACGCAACTGGGTGTTGCCATGCTTATGCGATCACAGTCGGTGTTGTCCGTCTTGCATTTGATGCAATCACAGCTCTTGGCAACAGGTATGAAGAAGGGGTTGGCCCCGGGTGGACAGCCTTCCAGGTAGACCTCCTCGTAGGACCACTCCTTGAAGTTACACGCCCCCTGGGAGCGAGGCAGCCATGTGCTCTGATAGTTCAGATCCTGCCAACGACAGCATTCATACCGGTAAATTGAAATAATCTGAACACTGGCCTGGTCCCAGATCTGTTGTGCTGTACAGTAAACTTGTGGCATGACAATAACCATAGGATTTGGCAAGACAGCTCAAACCGATCCGGGATTCGGCTAATGGAAACCATAATTTTTTATTATTGCATGATTCATTGTGTTAATCTTCTGCTGCCATTGTGATCTACACAGAACAAAAATATAAACGCAACGTAAAGTGTTGGTCCCATGTTTCATGAGGTGAAATAAAAAATCCCACAAATGTTCCATACGCACAAAAAGCTTATTTCTCTCAATGTATGCACAATTTTGTTTACATCCCTGTTATTGAGCATTTCTCCTTTGCCAAGATAATCCATCCACCTGACAGGTGTGGTATATCAAGAAGCTGATTAAACAGCATGATCATTACACCGGTGCACCTTGTGCTGGGGACAATAAAAGGACACTTTAAAATGTGCAGTTTTGTCACACAACACAATGCCACAGATGTCTCAAGTTTTGAGGGAATGTGCAATTGGCATGCTGACTGCAGGAATGTCCACCAGAGCTGTTGCCAGAGAACTGAATGTTAATTTCTCGACCATAAGCTGCCTCCAACGTCGTTTTAGAGAATTTGGCAGTACGTCCAACCGGCCTCACAACCGCAGACCATGTGTAACCACGCCAGCCCAGGACCTCCACATCCTGCTTCTTCACCTGCGGGATTGTCTGAGGGTGGGTGCTAAGGAGTTTTTCTGTCTGTAATAAAGCCCTTTTGTGGGGAAAAACTCATTCTGATTGGCTGGTCCTGGCTCCCCAGTGGGTGGGGTGGGTGGGGTGGGCCCTCCCGGTGGGCCCTCCCAGGCCCACCCATGGCTGCTCCCCTGCCCAGTCATGTGAAATCCATAGATTAGGGCCTATTGAATTTATTTCAATTGACTGATTTCCTTATATGAACTGTAACTCAGTAAAATCTTAGAAATTGTTGCATGTTGTGTACATGTTTTTGTTCAGTATATATCAAAGGGCTGCTGATGCAACCTGGTGCAACATCAAATAGTAGAATTAATGATTTAGCTCAATTAGCACATAGTCCTAGTCAATTAAATGAAACAGCAGAAACTGTAGCATGGCTGCACTACAATATATTACACAACAACTCACATGCAACAGAATATAACTCAATGTAATGAAAAACAATTGTAACCTTCTTTGATAAACAACAGGGTTGTGTTCATTAGGGCACTCAACAGAAGTTTTTGCATCAGAAAATAAAAATATATTTCCTATCCAGGTAGGCCCTCCCTGTTTCTGTCAGTCTTGTCCTGTTTGGTACCTAATAAATCCACAACCCTAAATAAGTATCCCTATTTAGCTACCGTTGTTTCGCACAGGCCGGCGCATGTGGTGATGGTGATGCTTCCGTGACAGTCCTCTCTCTCCACGGTGATGGTCATGTTGTTTAGTCGGCAGCCATACCTGCAGTGTGTCCCCGCCCTCACTGGTGTCACCCACAGTGTTGCCATGACGACCAGCTGCAGCGTCCTTAAGTGGGTGCAGTACATAATGCTTCCACAAGGAGAACAGGTCCCTTCAGGTATCTGCTATAAAGCAGGGAAACACTTAGGTCACACTTTAAACAAAGTATATCTTATAAGGCCTTCAGACTCCCTTTATAAGGCCACCCCAAGTCATTAAGGAAATGTAATCCTATATGAAGGGTGGCATATAGGGTTATGCGTGCCACATTTGCCAACGCACCAGACAAAAGTACCTCACCTGTTGTTATCACTTCTATTATATGATACATTTTATTTATTCATTTACAACCTGAATATGATTATGGTCATAATGGCAGGTTTCCTTACTGAGATTTTCTCATACCACATAACGTTCCCTCTTTGTCTCACAATGGACATCTTATCTACCATTTCAATCAGTGATTCACAACCACTCGGAGGACATTGCTGTGGATCTGTTAAAGATGTTTGTCAGAGATAATGCCATCAAAATCTGAGATATACTGAAGTGCAAGGAGAGATTCTAATCAAATCACATAAAGAATACAGACAAGGTCAGATGAGTCATTTTCTATTTGGTCACGAGCCAAAACCAATAGCAGATTTGGGAGGAAAAAGATAGTATGGCGTTCGCTCATTGAGAAAGAGAATAGATGTTATTCTACATCAACATAGCCCTCTTAGATCTTTGTGGCCAGGATGAATGGCGCAAAGAGTGAGAGCTTAAGGCTATTGTTACTCTGCCGTGGACAAGATAAGATCATCTATAAAACTTAATTTGATGTAATTTAATGCAGGCGTCCAGGGGAGGGAAGAAGGCAAGACAGATTTATCACCAAAATTATGTTGAATTAGATTACATTAAATGTTATTCAGATTAGTCACATTGAAAATATCTCAGTAAGTGATGAAAATGTTTTCTAACTATGCTAAGTGCATACTACCTTGGAACGCACGCCATTCAGATATACAGTAGGCTACACACACACACACACACACTAAGGAATGAAATTTAGAGGCAGAGATAGTCAATGAATTCAGCAATGAACACAAGAGTCTGCAATGTCAACATGCTCACCTGTTGGGTTCTCCCTTTTGATTTAGTGACTAAGAAGGGTTGCCCCAGCTCTTTTATCTTCTCTGCACGTATAAATATTATCATAAGGGTATTGCTCCATCTATGATTGCTTTCATCCAACAAGGACCTTTCTTATACCTTGCATGGGGGTGGACTCAAATCTCTTAAGCTCTGTTGCCTTGGAATAGTGCTATTTTTCCTACCTGTCTGTCTAAGGTATGTGGATAGGCTCAGGTCTGTAACTCAAGGTCAATACACCCACACAAGGGGAGCAAGCTCACGTCTTTAGATTATCTGTATCAAAACACAAGGCAGAATGGCTTAAATGGATCAGCAATGTGTGTGCACCCACTAGAACCAACATGTAACACTGCCAACGCATGGAAAATCCATGTAATGCCTCCATGTTCCATACTGTATGTGCCTGTCAGCCCCATCTCAGAAAGAGGACAGCACACCAAATCCTCAGTGTCATTTCAAAGACTCGAACAGTGTTGTAGATATTACCTGGATACATTCATATGTAACAGAGATGGTTGTGTGACTACACTTGTAGAAGTCCCGGGTTCTAACCCTGTCGGTCACAAATACAGTAATTGACCAATGCCTCCAATGGTTGACAATAACACTTCTGGTCTATTTGACCAATGCCTATGAAGGCACTTGGTTGACAATCCCATTCTGTGGTGTATCATCATTATTGCATTCCCCTCTGAACCATTGACTCCCTTTATACAGTGAGGGAAAAAATTATTTGATCCCCTGCTGATTTTGTACGTTTGCCCACTGACAAAGACATGATCAGTCTATAATTTTAATGGTAGGTTTATGTGAACAGTGAGAGACAGAATAACAACAAAACAATCCAGAAAAACGCATGTCAAAATATTATAAATTGATTTGCATTTTAATGAGGGAAATAAGTATTTGACCCATCTGCAAAACATGACTTAGTACTTACATTTACATTTTAGTCATTTAGCAGACACTTTTATCCAGAGCGACTTGCAGTTAGTGAGTGAATACATTTTTCATACTTGGTGGCAAAACCCTTGTTGGCAATCACAGAGGTCAGACATTTCTTGTAGTTGGCCACCAGGTTTGCACACATCTCAGGAGGGATTTTGTCCCACTCCTCTTTGCAGATCTTCTCCAAGTCATTAAGGTTTCGAGGCTGACGTTTGGCAACTCAAACCTTCACCTCCCTCCACAGATTTCCTATGGGATTAAGGTCTGGAGACTGGCTAGGCCACTCCAGGACCTTAATGTGCTTCTTCTTGAGCCACTCCTTTGTTGCCTTGGCCGTGTGTTTTGGGTCATTTTCATGCTGGAATACCTATCCACGACCCATTTTCAATGCCCTGGCTGAGGGAAGGAGGTTCTCACCCAAGATTTGACGGTACATGGCCCCGTCCATTGTCCCTTTGATGCGGTGACGTTGTCCTGTCCCCTTAGCAGAAAAACACTCCCAAAGCATAATGTTTCCACCTCCATGTTTGACGGTGGGGATGGTGTTCTTGGGGTCATAGGCAGCATTCCTCCTCCTCCAAACACGGCGAGTTGAATTGATGCCAAAGAGCTCGATTTTGGTCTCATCTGACCACAACACTTTCACCCAGTTCTCCTCTGAATCATTCAGATGTTCATTGGCAAACTTCAGATGGCCCTGTATATGTGCTTTCTTGAGCAGGGGGACCTTGCAGGCGCTTCAGTCCTTCAGGGCGTAATGTGTTACCAATTGTTTTCTTGGTGACTATGGTCCCAGCTGCCTTGAGATCATTGACAAGATCCTCCCGTGTAGTTCTGGGCTGATTCCTCACTGTTTTCATGATCGTTGCAACTCCACGAGGTGAGATCTTGCATGGAGCCCCAGGCCGAGGGAGATTGACAGTTCTTTTGTGTTTCTTCCATTTGCGAATAATCGCACCAACTGTTGTCACCTTCTCAGCAAGCTGCTTGGCGATGGTCTTGTAGCCCATTCCAGCCTTGTGTAGATCTACAATCTTGTCCCTGACATCCTGGGAGAGCTCTTTGGTCCTGGCCATGGTGGAGAGTTTGGAATCGGATTGATTGATTGCTTCTGTGGACAGGTGTCTTTTATACAGGTAACAAACTGAGATTAGGAGCACTCCCTTTGAGTGTGCTCCTAATCTCAGCTCGTTACCTGTATAAAAGACACCTGGGAGCCAGAAATCTTTCTGATTGAGAGGGGGTCAAATACTTATTTCCCTCATTAAAATGCAAATCAATTTATAACATTTTTGACATGCGTTTTTCTGGATTATTTTGTTGTTATTCTGTCTCTCACTGTTCAAATAAACATACCATTAAAATTATAGACTAATCATTTCTTTGTCAGTGGGCAAACGTACAAAATCAGCAGGGGATCAAATACTTTTTTCCCTCACTGTAAGTTCTCAATGCATAAGATGGCTAAATCGAGGCATATCTCTAAAGAGTCTTATTTGGCATAGGTTATTTTTCATGAGAAAGTGCAATAATTTGACTAAGCCATTCTTCAGTTCAATATTAATCCTTTGCTAGGGGAATATGCTTAGTGAGTGACTCTAGTATTTTATAATTTCTGCCACCTTCACCAACCATGCTCACACTTGAAGATAAACCCAGTGGTGGGAAAAGTACCTAATTGTCATACTTCAGTAAAAGGAAAGACACTTTAATAGAAAATGACTCAAGTAAAAGTGAAAGTCACCCAGCAAAATACTACTTGAGTAAAAGTATAGAAGTATTTGGTTTGAAATACACTTAACTATCAAAAGTAAATGTAATTGCTAAAATATACTTAAGTATCACAAGTAAAAGTATAAATCATTTCACATTCCTTATATTAAGCAAACCTTTTTCTTGTTTTTTTTAATTTACAGATAGCCAGGTCCAGGGGCACACTCCAACACTCAGACATGATTTACAAACTAAGTATTTGTGTTTAGTGAGTCCGCCAGATCAGAGGCAGTAGGGATGACCAGGGATGTTCTCCTTATAAGTCCGTGAATTGGAGCATTTTCCTGTCCTGCTAAGCATTTGAAATGTAACGAGTACTTTTGGGTGTCAGGAAAAATGTAAAACGTACATTATTTTCTTTAGGAATGTAGTGGAGTAAAAGTTGTCAATAATATAAATGAGTAAAGTACAGATACCCCAAATAACTACTTAAGTAGTACTTTAAAGTCCTTTTACGTAAGTGCTTTACACCACTGGATGGACCAAACTAAGAAGGGTGGTGTCTAGTGTCCGTAGGTCTGCTGATGGACAATAACTAAACACTTTGTCAACCATATTGTTAACCAGATAGTCAAATAAATTGTTACCTAAATGTACACTTTGCACTGGTGCAAAGAGATCTGGAGCTTATGTTGCCAATGAAGCAATGGTAGGGAAAGTTAGCCATGTCCCTAGCTGGCCAGGCTGTGCTGTATTCAGTAAAGTCAGTCCTGCATGTTTCAACATGAAAAATGCACCACAGCCTAGTGACCCTGCGGTGACAGTAACCATTTGGGCGGCAGCCATGGTTTGTCAAACTGCTGGTCAGTCTGCCCCCCCACCACGGGAGAGGCCACTTCCGGTGCAGGGGGCTGCCTTAATCAACGTCTGGGGAAGAGTTGTTGTTGGGGGTTAACTGCCTAGCTCAAAAGTTCAAAGTTTTTCCACCTTGCCGGCTCAGTGATTCAAACCAGCGACCTTTCGGTTACTGGCCCAACGCTCTTAACAGCTAGGCTACCTGCCGCCCTCTAGGCTACCTGCCGCCCCCTAGGCTACCTGCCCCCCTCTAGGCTACCTGCCGCCCCCTAGGCTACCTGCCGCCCTCTATGATACCTGCCGCCCTCTAGGCTACCTGCCGCCCTCTAGGCTACCTGCCGCCCTCTAGGCTACCTGCCGCCCCCTAGGCTACCTGCCGCCCCCTAGGCTACCTGCCGCCCCCTAGGCTACCTGCCGCCCTCTATGATACCTGCCGCCCTCTAGGCTACCTGCCGCCCTCTATGCTACCTGCCGCCCTCTATGCTACCTGCCGCCCTCTATGCTACCTGCCGCCCTCTATGCTACCTGCCGCCCTCTAGGCTACCTGCCGCCCACTAGGCTACCTGCCGCCCACTAGGCTACCTGCCGCCCACTAGGCTACCTGCCGCCCCCTAGGCTACCTGCCGCTCCCTAGGCTACCTGCCGCCCCCTAGGCTACCTGCCGCCCACTAGGCTACCTGCCGCCCTCTAGGCTACCTGCCCCCCTCTAGGCTACCTGCCCCCCTCTAGGCTACCTGCCGCCCTCTAGGCTACCTGCCGCCCACTAGGCTACCTGCCGCCCCCTAGGCTACCTGCCGCCCCCTAGGCTACCTGCCGCCCCCTAGGCTACCTGCCGCCCTCTAGGCTACCTGACGCCCTCTAGGCTACCTGCCCCCCTCTAGGCTACCTGCCGCCCTCTAGGCTACCTGCCGCCCACTAGGCTACCTGCCGCCCCCTAGGCTACCTGCCGCCCCCTAGGCTACCTGCCGCCCCCTAGGCTACCTGCCGCCCTCTAGGCTACCTGACGCCCTCTAGGCTACCTGCCCCCCTCTAGGCTACCTGCCGCCCTCTATGCTACCTGCCGTCCTCTAGGCTACCTGCCGCCCCCTAAGCTACCTGCCGCCCCCTAGGCTACCTGCCGCCCCCTAGGCTACCTGCCGCCCTCTAGGCTACCTGCCGCCCTCTAGGCTACCTGCCGCCCTCTAGGCTACCTGCCGCCCTCTAGGCTACCTGCCGCCCTCTAGGCTACCTGCCGCCCACTAGGCTACCTGCCGCCCTCTATGCTACCTGTCGACCCTTGATACAGTAGCTGACAGCTGGTGAGCCAAGCAAGTCTCTCATGCCTGATATTCAGTAGTAGAAATGATTGTGCGTGTTGCCTTTGGCAAATGGCCATCGAAGGGGCAAATGGAGGTGAGCCTTTATATCCTAATACTTTTCGTAGGACCATTTCAGCATTAGACCCTTAGAATATTTACAGTAATGCCTGAAATTATTGGCACCCTTGATAAAGATGAGCAAAAAAGATTGTATAAAATAAATAATACAAATACTGAGCTACAGGTAACTGCCAAAATAAAGGAAACACTTGAGTAAATGAGAGATACAAAGTATATTGAAAGCAGGCGCTCCACACAGGTATGGTTTCTGAGTTAATTAAGCAAGTGACATCCCATTATGGTTAGGGTCATGTATTGAAATGCCCAGTTGCCCATTATTTTGGCTACCGTGGCTAGAAGAAGAGATCTGTGATCTTGAAAGAGGGGTTTCAAGGAGTATTGTGTGTGCATGTGTGTGCGTGTGTGCGTGTGTGCGTGTGTGCGTGTGTGTGTGTGTGTGTCAGTCCCCAGATACCAATCCATTTGAACACTCATGGGAGATTCTGGAGCGGTGCCTGAGACAGCGTTTTCCACCACCATCAACAAAACACCAAATGATGGAATTTCTCGTGGAAGAATGGTGTCACATCCCTCCAAGTTCCAGACACTTGTACAGTCTATGCTAAGGCTCATTGAAGATGTTTTGGCGGCTTGTGGTGGCCCAATGCCCTATTAAGACACTATGTTGCTGTTTCCTTTATTTTGTCAGTTACCTGTATATTCTATGCAAAAATAAATGTGTTCCATATTTTTTCATTTCCCAATGATGGAGACCACTGTGCTCTTGGAAACTTTCAACACTCTAGAACTGGTTGTATACCCTTCCCCAGATATACTGTATGCCTCATCACAATTATATCTCAGAGATCTACAGACAGTTCCTTGGACTTCAAGGTATAGTTTCTGCTCTGACATGCACTGTCAACTATGGGACCTTAAATAGACAGGTGTGTTTCTTTCTAAATAATGTCCAAACAATTGAATTGGCCATAGGTGGACTCCAATCAAGTTGTAGCGACTGTCATGGAAATTCTACACAGGGACACTCGAATTCAATCTTAAATTAATCATTGTTTATTAACAGTTAACGGGAGAGGTCACAGTCAAACTTAGATGCATAAAGAACCGGTCTGAAGTGAGCTCCACTGGGGCAGTCCCGTTAGTTCTCTTATATACTTACACAGACAAGTTATATTTGCATGATTTAGCTTATTCATCATTCATAATTAATTAACATTAACGTTTGGTTCATTCATGTGACTGACCAATACTGGTTCATGCATGTGACAGACCAATACCTCACAAGGCTTCTTCTCTCCAAGCAGAGACCTTGAAACGGAGATATCCTTTCGTTCTCAAAACAAGGTTCAGGGTGTACAGCCAAATTGCAGATTCTGATAGTGAGGATTCGTTCAATCAGTCACTTGCATGAACACAGAAATTGATTATTAGAAAAGCACAAACATAGAACACAGAAATTGGTTATTAGAAAAACACAAACATAACATTTTCCATCACATTCTCTACTCATATCACTCAATCTGTGATAATTATCATTACATTGTAAGGTAAGCATTAGATTATAGCTTATATCAAAAGGTTCTATACTTCTATTAAAGTAAGGGAAATCAACACATAAAACCAGACACTTCATCATTTCAAACCCTTCATTCTGGGTTCTACAATCTAATTAGTATGGTAATACTATCATCATAATAAAGGTTGTACTTCTATTAACGGGAGTGAATTTATCAAAAATACACACACATACACAGCATGTTAAATAACACAATTAGGCAAACTAAGAAAAAAACACATGCTGCAGCCCATTTGGCAATTTGGGATCCCCAACTTCCAAACAGGGATTCCAACCAAGTTGCAGGCGTCCACTCTGGTTGTGGGGAATTATTCTTAGCAACAGTGGTAATGTATTCGGCGAGATCAGTCATATTAGAAGAGTGATCTGGGACAAAAGTACAACATTTATCGCCAATGATTGAACAAGTGCCCCCTTGACCTACCAAAAGATAGAGCCAATTTACGCAATTCTTTTAGCATTGCCATTTTTCTCTACGTCTCTAGAGAGCTCCCGAATTTGGTTTAGGGCACATTGTTGGTCATAGTCTTAAAAGGCATTTTTCTTATAAATGCTATAGTGAAGTTCACCACTTAACTGGACCCAATCCAGGGCCCAGCAGGGCTCTCCATCCACGATGACCATCTACTTCTGGGCCTCTACTCCGGGCCGGCGTTGGTCCCTTTCGCTCAGGACTCCTTCTATTTGCATCCGGCCACAAATACATTTGCACATAAATCATTCCATCTAACCCATAACACATTAATTGCTCCACTTACAGTGAGGGAAAAAAGTATTTGATCCCCTGCTGATTTTGTACGTTTGCCCACTGTCAAAGAAATGATCAGTCTATAATTTTAATGGTAGGTTTATTTGAACAGTGAGAGACAGAATAACAACAACAAAATCCAGAAAAACGCATGTCAAAAATGTTATAAATGTATTTGCATTTTAATGAGGGAAATAAGTATTTGACCCCTCTGCAAAACATGACTTAGTACTTGGTGGCAAAACCCTTGTTGGCAATCACAGAGGTCAGACGTTTCTTGTAGTTGGCCACCAGGTTTGCACACATCTCAGGAGGGATTTTGTTCCACTCCTCTTTGCAGATCTTCTCCAAGTCATTAAGGTTTCGAGGCTGACGTTTGGCAACTCGAACCTTCAGCTCCCTCCACAGATTGTCTATGGGATTAAGGTCTGGAGACTGACTAGGCCACTCCAGGACCTTAATGTGCTTCTTCTTGAGCCACTCCTTTGTTGCCTTGGCTGTGTGTTTTGGGTCATTGTCATGTTGGAATACCCATCCACGACCCATTTTCAATGCCCTGGCTGAGGGAAGGAGGTTCTCACCCAAGATTTGACCGTACATGGCCCCGTCCATCGTCCCTTTGATGCGTTGACGTTGTCCTGTCCCCTTAGCAGAAAAACACCCCCAAAGCATAATGTTTCCACCTCCATGTTTGACGGTGGGGATGGTGTTCTTGGGGTCATAGGCAGTATTCCTCCTCCTCCAAACACGGCGAGTTGAGTTGGTGCCAAAGAGCTCGATTTTGGTCTCATCTGACCACAACACTTTCACCCAGTTCTCCTCTGAATCATTCAGATGTTCATTGGCAAACTTCAGACGGCCCTGTATATGTGCTTTCTTGAGCAGGGGGACCTTGCGGGCGCTGCAGGATTTCAGTCCTTCACGGCGTAGTGTGTTACCAATTGTTTTCTTGGTGACTATGGTCCCAGCTGCCTTGAGATCATTGACAAGATCCTCCCGTGTAATTCTGGGCTGATTCCTCACCGTTCTCATGATCATTGCAACTCCACGAGGTGAGATCTTGCATGGAGCCCCAGGCCGAGGAAGCTTGACAGTTATTTTGTGTTTCTTCCATTTGTGAATAATCGCACCAACTGTTGTCACCTTCTCACCAAGCTGCTTGGCGATGGTCTTGTAGCCCATTCCAGCCTTGTGTAGGTCTACAATCTTGTACCTGACATCCTTGGAGAGCTCTTTGGTCTTGGCCATGGTGGAGAGTTTGGAATCTGATTGATTGATTTCTTCTGTGGACAGCTGTCTTTTATACAGGTAACAAGCTGAGATTAGGAGCACTCCCTTTAAGAGTATAAAAGACACCTGGGAGCCAGAAATCTTTCTGATTGAGAGGGGGTCAAATACTTATTTCCCTCATTAAAATGCAAATCAATTTATAACATTTTTGACATTCGTTTTTCTGGATTTTTTTGTTGTTATTCTGTCTCTCACTGTTCAAATAAACCTACCATTAAAATTATAGACTGATAATTTCTTTGTCTGTGGGCAAATGTACAAAATCAACAGGGGATCAAATACTTTTTTCCCTCACTGTATATAGTTATAAGTCAATTAGTCAGTTACAAAAAATGAGTCCGTTTCCAACATCCCTCATCTGGAACAATGATCACTCACATGTTCCACACAACCTAGAAACCATATTGACTTTCACAGAGAAGAGAGAGAACACATTATAACAGTTTCACACCCACCTTAATAAGAATGAGATTGGGGCAAGGTTAGCCCAATGGCACATGTTCAAAGTGGATGGCCCTTGATAATGTCCCGATTTCAAAGCACACGAATCTCTCACCATCCTTTACGGTCCATTATGTCTTGTCCATTTCCCTACCAGTACACCAGCAGCATGAGAGAAGTTTGGACAGGATCTCTCTCCATGCTCACTCCACGTGGACCATGTTGCAGTTGATAGCTTCGACTGGATGCTGTGTACAGGTTGCTGGCTCGGACTCAGGTCTCACGGTAGAAGTGGTGAAGGACAGGGCCATAGTGAACGCCTTTGTCACCATTACTTCAGCCGGTTAGAGGGGGTGAGGTTCACACTGTTCTTGGTCAAATTATCCCTTCCATGCATCTAGATACCATCTGTGGTCACCAGAACAACCAGAACAACTGTTTAGTTTAGGGTATTTCTGATTCAGGAGAAATCCAGACAAACTATTCACTGTATGACAAATGACAGATTATTCACTGTATGACAAATTATTACTACTAACAATATTATTAATACAAATGTCTAAGACAAATGTCAAAGAGAGAGAGTAGCAGCAGCGTAAAAAGGATAGGGTGGGGGGGGGGGGGGGGGGCAGTGCAAATAGTCTGGGTAGCCATGATTAGCTGTTCAGGAGACCCCCACTGTTCAGGAGACCCCCACTGGAAATCTCTAGTGAGTCATGTTACCCTCTGAGACATGTTATCCTCATTACTAATGAGACGTGTTATCCTCTGAGACATGTTACCCTAGATTGAGATCCTGAGACATGTTATCCTCTACCTGTAGATCCGACGGGCGGTGGTGGACTTAGGTATTTACATCCACACCACCCCATATGCATCTTCAACAATTCCTAAATGCCTACAATAACAATAACAACTCATGCTATTATCAGTGGTTCAGACCACGTAGACTTTTCTATCCTATGCACCATATGTATCTTCAACAGTTCTCTTACCCCATGTGCATCTATGGACCATATGTCTCTTTCACATACATATATAATAACACCATGTGCTATTAGTAGTGGCTGCAGACCACATAGACAGTTCTCTTATGAATGCCTACAGACAGCTGTCATAAAACTAGTGAATAGCCTTATCTCTATAAGACTATGGGTACCTTTTTATGCGTTACTTGCCTTAATTTTATGGGTTTTATCTTTTATTTTATTTTTTATACAACTACATTTAAATGTACTTACTGAAATTCAGAAGACATGTCCCTCAACTGTTCGCGGATGATGTGTCTCCTCCTGGGCAGCTCACAGTAAGGGTCTGGTCTGGGCGGGTCTCGTCCTCTTTTGGTCAGACGGGAATTTCCCTCACGCTTCATAAAATGCACCACCGGTTTTCCTCGCAGACCCCCACTGGAAAGTTCCGCAGGCAGAATCAATTGTCCTTTTCGTGACGCCAAATTGTCGTGGAAATTCTACACAGGGACACTCAAAGTCAATCTTAAGGCCAGGCATCACAGCCAAAAATGGAGCATCAGTTGAGTATCTGGAGCATCAGCAATTGTGGGTTCGATTACAGGCTAAAAATGGCCAGAAACAAAGAACTTTCTTCTGAAACTCATCAGTCTATTCTTGTTCTGAGAAATGAAGGCTATTCCATGCGAGAAATTGCCAAGAAACTGAAGATCTCGTACAACGCTGTGTACTACTCCCTTCACAGAACAGCACAAACTGGCTCTAACCAGAATAGAAAGAGGAGTGGGAGGCCCCGGTGCACAACTGAGCAAGAGGACAAATACATTAGAGTGTCTAGTTTGAGAATCAGACGCCTCACAGGCCCTCAACTGGCAGCTTCATTAAATAGTACCCGCAAAACACCAGTCTCAACGTCAACAGTGAAGAGGCGACTCAGGGATGCTGACCTTCTAGGCAGAGTTGCAAAGAAAAAGCCATATCTCAGACTGCCCATCTTAATCTTTTATTTTTATTGGCCAGTCTGAGATATGGCTTTTTCTTTGTAACTCTGCCCACCCCGTTCATGAAAATGGTTCGCTCCTACAGACAGTGGCCGTGGCTTGCTATATAAAGCAGACAGGCATCGAGGCATTAAGTTACTGTTCGATTGAACGTTCGAATGGGCAAAACGAGTGACCTAAGTGACTGAGCGTGGTATGATCGTCGGTGCCAGGTACGCTGGTTCCAGTATCTCAGAAACGGCCGGCCTCCTGGGCTTTTCACGCACAACAGTGTCTAGGGTTTACCAAGAATGGTGCGACAAACAAAAAATCTCCAGTCAGCGGCAGTCCTGTGGGCGAAAACAGCTCGTTGATGGGAGGTCGAAGGAAAACGGCAAGCTAACAGGCGGGCCATAAACAGGCAAATAACGGCACGGTACAACAGTGGTGTGTAGAATGGCATCTTGGAGCGCACAACTCGTTGGTCCTTGTCACGGATGGGCTATTGCAGCAGACGACCACACCGCATTCCACTCCTACACTCTTAGAAAAAAAGGTGCTATCTAGAACCTGAAAGGGTTCTTTGGCTGTCCCCATAGGAGAACCCTTTGAAGAACCCTTTTTGGTTCCAGGTAGAACCCTTTCGGTTCCAGGTAGAACCCTATTGGGTTCCATGTAGAACCCTTTCCCCAAAGAGTTCTACATGGAACCCAAAATAGTTCTACCTGGAACCAAAAAGGGTTCTATCTGGAACCAAAAAGGGTTCTCCCATGGGGACAGCCAAAGAAGAAGCAGCTCCAGTGTGCACGTGATCACCAAAACTGGACAATTGAAAAGTGGGAAAATATTGCCTGGTCCGACAAATCTCAGTTCCTGTTGCGTCATGCTGATGGCAGAGTCAGGATTTAGTGTACGCAGCATGAGTCCATGGCCTCATCCTGCCTGGTGTCAATGGTACAGGCTGGGGGCAGTGGTGGAATGATGTGGGGAATGTTTTCCTAGCACACGTTAGGTCCCTTGATACCAATTGAGCAACGTTTCCATGTCCCGAAGAAATCAGGCTCTTCTGGAGGCAAAGGGGGGTCCGACCTGGTGCTACATGGGTGTAAACAATAAACTGGCCAGTGAGTGTACAAAACATTAAGAACACCTGCTCTTTCCATGATATAGACTGACCAGGTGAATCCAGGTGAAAGCTATGATCCCTTATTGATGTCACCTGTTAAATCCACTTCAATCAGTGTAGATGAAGGGAAGGAAACAGGTTAAAGAAGGATTTTTAAGCCTTGAGACAATTGCGACATGGATTGTGTATGTGTGCCATTCAGAGGGTGAATGGGCAAGACAAAATAATGAAGTGCCTTTGAACGGGGTAGTAGGTGCCAGGCGCACCGGTTTGTCAAGAACTGCAACGCTGCTGGGTTTTTCATGCTCAACAGTTCCCCATGTGTATCAAGAATAGTCCACCACCCAAAAGACATCCAGCCAACTTGACACAATTGTGGGAAGCATTGGAGCAACTCAATATTAGGAAAGTGTTCCTAATGTTTTCTACAATCGGTATATATATATATATACACTACCAGTCAAAAGTTTGGACACACCTACTCATTCAAGGGTTTTTCTTTAGTTTTACAATTTTTTACATTTTAGAATAATAGTGAAGACATCAAAACTATGAAATAACACATATGGAATCATGTAGTAACCAGAAAAGTGTTAAATAAATCAAAATATAGCCAGCCTTTGCCTTGATGACAGCTTTGCACACGCTTGGCATTCTCTCAACCAGCTTCATGAGATAGTCACCTGGAATGCATTTCAATTAACAGGTGTGCCATGTTAAAAGTTAATTTGTGGAATTTCTTTATTTCTTAATGCATTTGAGCCAATCAGTGACAAGGTGGGGGGGTATACAGAAGATAGCCCTATTTGGTAAAAGACCAAGTCCATATTTTAGCAAGAACAGCTCAAATAAGCAAAGAGAAATGACAGTCCATCATTACTTTAAGACATGAAGGTCAGTCAATTCGGAACATTTCAAGAACTTTGAGTTTCTTCAAGTGCAGTCGCAAAAACCATCAAGCGATATGATGAAACTGGCTCTCATGAGGACCGCCACAGGAATGGAAGACCCAGAGTTACCTCTGCTGCAGAGGATAAGTTCATTAGAGTTACCAGCCTCAGAAATTGCAGCCCAAATAAATACTTCACAGAGTTAAAGTAACAGACGCATCTCAACATCAACTGTTCAGAGAAGACTGCGTGAATCAGGCCTTCATGGTCGAATTGCTGCAAAGAAACCACTACTAAAGGACACCAATAAGAAGAAGAGACTTGCTTGTGCCAAGAAACACGCGCAATGGACATTAGACCGGTGGAAATCGGTCCTTTGGTCTGATGAGTCATAATTTGAGATTTTTGGTTCCACCGCCGTGTTTTTGTGAGACGCAGAGTAGGTGAGCGGATGATCTCTGCATGTGTGGTTCCCACCGTGAAGCATGGAGGAGGAGGTGTGATGGTGTGGGGTTGCTTTGCTGGTGACACTGTCAGTGATTTATTTAGAATTCAAGGCACAATTAACCAGCATGGCTACCACAGTATTCTGCAGCGATACGCCATCCCATCTGGAATTGCGATTAGAGGGACTATCATTTGTTTTACAACAGGACAATGACCCGAAACACACCTCCAGGCTGTGTAAGGGCTATTTGACCAAGAAGGAGAGTGATGGAGTGCTGCATCAGACGACCTGGTCTCCACAATCACCCAACCTCAACCCAATTGAGATGGTTTGGGATGAGTTGGACCGCAGAGTCAAGGAAAAGCAGCCAACAAGTGCTCAGCATATGTGGGAACTCCTTCAAGACTGTTGGAAAAGCATTCCAGGTGAAGCTGGTTGAGAGAATGCCAAGAGTGTGCAAGGCTGTCATCAAGGCAAAGGGGTGGCTACATTGAAGAATCTAAAATCTAAAATTATTTTCATTTGTTTAACACTTTTTTGGTTGCTACTTGATTCCATATGTGTCATTTCATAGTTTTGATGTCTATATATATGTAGTGCATTCGGAAAGTATTCAGACCTCTTGACTTTTTCCAGATTTTGTTACGTTACAGCCTTATTTTAAAATTGATTAAATTGTGTTTTTTCCTCATCAACCTACTCCATAATGACAAAGCAAAAACAGCTTTTTAGAAATGTTTGCTAATTTATAAAAATAAAAAACTGAAATATCACATTGACATAAGTATTCAGACCCTTTACTCAGTACTTTTATGAAGCACCTTTGGCAGCGATTACAGCCTCGAGTCTTCTTGGGTTTCTCCCATTCTCCTCTGCAGATCCTCTCAAGCTCTGTCAGGTTGGATGGGGAGCGTCGCTGGACAGCTATTTTCAGGTCTCTCCAGAGATGTTAGATCGGGTTCAAGTCCGAGCTCTGGCTGGGCCACTCAAGGACATTCAGAGACTTGTCCCGAAGTCACTCCTGCGTTGTCTTGGCTGTGTGCTTAGGGTTGTTGTCCTGTTGGAAGGTGAACCTTCGTCCCAGTCTGAGGTTCTGAGCACTCTGGAGCAGATTTTCATCAAGGATCTCTCTGTTCATCTTTGCCTCGATCCTGAATAGTCTCCCAGTTCCTGCCGCTGAAAAACACATTTTTTGGTAACCTACCCCAGATCTGTGCCTCTACACAATCCTGTCTCGGAACTCTACGGACAATTCCTTCGACCTCATGGCTTGGTTTTTGCTCTGACATGCACTGTCAACTGTGGGACCTTATATAGACAGGTGTTTGCCTTTCCAAATCATGTCCAATCAATTGAATTTACCACAGGTGGACTCCATTCAAGTTGTAGAAACATCTCAAGGATGATCAATGTAAACAGGATGCACATGAGCTCAATTTCGTGTCTCATAGCAAATGGTCTGAATACTTATGTAAATAAGTTATTTCTGTTTTAAAAACCTGTTTTTGCTTTGTCATTATGGGGTATTGTGTGTAGATTGATGAGGGAAAAAATGATTTAATCAATTTTAGAATAAGGCTGTAATGTAACAAAATGTGGAAAAAATCAAGGGGTCTGAATACTTTCCGAATGCCTTCAGAAAGTATTCACACCCCTTGACTTTTTCCACATTTTGTTGTGTTACAGCCTGAATTAAAAATGTCTTCAATTGAGATTCGTTTTTTCACTGGCCTCTACACACAATACCCTATAATGTCACAATGGAATTATGTTTTTCGAAATGTCTACAAATTTGTTAAAAATGAAAAGTTGAAATGTCTTGAGTCAATAAGTATTCAACCCCTTTGTTATGGCATGTCTCAATAAGTACAGGAGTAAACATTTGCTTAACAAGTCACATAAGTTGCATGGACTCATGCTGTGTGCAATAACAGTGTTAAACACAGGGTTTCCAAAACTTCGTCCTTCAGGATCCCATGTTTTGTTTTTTCCCTAGCACTACACAGCTGATTCAAATAATCAACTATTCATCCAGCTTTGATAATTTGAATCAGCTGTGTAGTGTTAGGGCAAAAAACAAAATGTGCACCCCTTGGGGTCCCGAGGACTGAGTTTAGGAAATGCTGGTTTAACAATTTTTTTTCTGTACCCTACAAATACAATTATGTGTAAGGTCCTCAGTCGAGCAGTGAATTTTAAACAAATATTCTACCAGGGAGGTTTTCCAATGTCTCGCAAAGAAGGGCACCTATTGGTAGATAGGTAAGCAGACATTGAATATCCCTTTGAGCATGGTGAAGCTATGAATTACACTTTGGATGGTGTATCAATACACCCAGCCACTACAAAGATACAAGTGTCCTTCCTAATTCAGTTGCCGGAGAGGAATTAAACTGCTCAGGGATTTCATAATGAGGCCAATGGTGACTTTAAAATAGTTACAGAGTTTAATGGCTGTGATAGGAGAAAACTGAGGATGGATCAACAACATTGTAGTTACTCCAAAATACTAACCAAATTGATCGAGTGAAAAGAAGCAAGCCTGTACAGAATATGCATCCTGTTTCGAACAAGGCACTAAAGTAATACTGCAAAAAAATGTGGCAAAGCAATTCACTTTTTGTCCTGAATACTACGTTTTATGTTTGGGGCAAATCCAATACGACACATTACTGAGTACCACTCTCCATATTTTCAAGCATAGTGGTGGCTGCATCTTGTTATGGGTATGCTTTTAATCGAGTATTTCAGGATAAAAAAATAACGGAATGGAGCTAAGTATAGGCAAAATCTTCGAGGAAATCCTGGTTCAGTCTGCTTTCCACTAGACACTGGGAGATTAATTCACCTTTCAGCAGGACAATAACCTAAAACACAAGGCCAAATCTACACTGGAGTTGCTTACCAAGAAGACAGTAAATGTTCCTGAGTTGTCAAGTTACAGTTTTGACTTAAATCTACATTAAAATATATGGCAAGACCTGATAATGGTTGTCTGGCAATGATCAACAACCAATTTGAAAGAGCTTGAAGAATTTCTTAAAGAATATTGGGCAAATGTTGAAGCTCTTAGAGACTTACCCAGAAAGTCTCACTGCTGTAATCGCTGTCAAAGGTGCTTCTACAAAGTATTGACTCAGGGGTGTGAATCCTCATGTAAGTAAAATATTTCTGTATTTCATTTTCAATAAATTCGCAGAAATGTCTAAAAACATGTTTTCACTTTGTCATTATTGGGTATTGTCTGTAGATGGGTGAGAAAACAAATATATTTAATCAATTTTGAATAAGTCAAATGGTATGAATACTTTCTGAAGGCACTGTATGTATATATATATAAATAATAGCACATTAGAATATCAGTATACAGTTACCATTACATCAGGTTGACTTTGGCCTTAGAGAATGCTGGCATAACATAAATTTGCTCCAGTGGCGGTCAGTGCTGTTTAAGATTAGGGCGGATAAAAAAAAAATTCATGAGCATGGCCTTATTTCTATTACAGCATATTGGATGACTGTTATTCATATTCCGTTCACCCAGTTCAATGTAACAGCGATAGGTTTAGGCTACTACATGATACTCACATTTTCCCTGTACCCATCATGAGGTTGCTACAACCTATGAATGAAAGTTTACAACGTAGGTGCACACAGGTCGAGAGACAGATTTGAGATGACAGACAGTGACACATGGACAGACAGTGACATTCAATATCGCCTTGCACACTCTTGCCTGCATCTAGCTGATATAGGATGTAATCATTAGTCCAACAGTTGAAAACAAGCATTTCTATTGGACAAATTCAAGTATGTTTATCCCCGTTTTGTTCCGTTTGATTCCGTTTAAGATACGTTTTTCAACAGAATCGGCAGAATGAATACACCCCTGATCACGCGTAAACACACAGCCACAATGTATTCCTTCTCGCATCCATGCGCTCTCCTCCTCTCACCTCTTCACTTCAATGCACAACACATCAGCTGTATGTGACCAGGCGAAAAAACTTTCCAAGCCAAACCGCTACACACAGTCTACATCGTTGTCACCATATTAGCTAAAGTAACGTCATAGTCAGCATAGCTAATAGAACTAACGCGTTAGTAAGCCCGCTACAATCATGCAGTAACGTTACTGTGTACAGTCAGTAAGCAGTTACACCGGTGGGCCCTGGTGGCAATAAATTATTAAAAACAAAAGCTTAACTTGACTTGGAAGAGCTCCAGTGTTGTGTTGGATAGTCATAGCCAGCTAGCTAACATAGCATCCCTCTGTTTGAGCAAGGTGTTTCGGTAGGCTAAACTAGCTAGCTGCATTTGCTAGCTAAGTAAATGAAACTGAAAGTGAAAAAAATTACAATCTATCTCTATATACAGTACCAGTTAAAAGTTTGGACACACCTACTCATTCCAGGGTTTTTCTTTATTTTTACTATTTTCTACATTGTAGAAAATAGTGAAGACAAAACTATGAAATAACACATATGGAAATATGGAATCATGTAGTAACCAAAAAAGTGTTAAACAAATCAAAATATATTTTATATGGGAGATTCTTCAAAGTAGCCACCCTTTGCCTTGATGACAGCTTTGCACACTCTTGGCATTCTCTCAGCCAGCTTCATGAGGTAGTCACCTGGAATGCATTTCAATTAACAGGTGTGCCATGTTAAAAGTTAATTTGTGGAATTTCTTTATTTCTTAATGCATTTGAGCAAATCAGTTGTGTTGTGACATGGTAGGGGTGGTATACAGTAGCACTAACTGTAAGTCGCTCTGGATAAGAGCGTCTGCTAAATGACTAAAATGTAAATGTAAAATGTATAGCCCTATTTGGTAAAAGACCAAGTCCATATTATGGCAAGAACAGCTCAAATAACATTTACATTTACATTTTAGTCATTTAGCAGACGCTCTTAACCAGAGCGACTTACAGGAGCAATTAGGGTTAAGTGCCTTGCTCAAGGGCACATTAACGTCATTTAGCAGACGCTCTTAGCCAGAGCGACTCACAAATTGGTGCGTTCACCCTATAGCCAGTGGGATAACCACTTTACAATTTGGGGGGGGGGGGGGGTTAGAAGGAATACTTTATCCTATCCCAGGTATTCCTTAAAGAGGTGGGGTTTCAAATGTCTCCGGAAGGTGGTGAGTGACTCCGCTGTCCTGGCGTCGTGAGGGAGCTTGTTCCACCATTGGGGTGCCAGAGCAGCGAACAGTTTTGACTGGGCTGAGCGGGAGCTATGCTTCCGCAGAGGAAGGGGAGCCAGCAGGCCAGAGGTGGATGAACGCAATGTCCTCGTTTGGGTGTAGGGACTGATCAGAGCCTGAAGGTACAGAGGTGCCGTTCCCCTCACTGCTCCATAGGCAAGCACCATGGTCTTGTAGCGGATGCGAGCTTCAACTGGAAGCCAGTGGAGTGTGCGGAGGAGGGGGGTGACGTGAGAGAACTTGGGAAGGTTGAACACCAGACGGGCTGCGGCATTCTGGATGAGTTGTAGGGGTTTAATGGCACAGGCAGGGAGCCCAGCCAACAGCGAGTTGCAGTAGTCCAGACGGGAGATGACAAGTGCCTGGACCAGGACCTGCGCCGCTTCCTGTGTAAGGCAGGGTCGCACTCTCCGAATGTTGTAGAGCATGAACCTGCAGGAGCGGGTCACCGCCTTGATGTTGGCGGAGAACGACAGGGTGTTGTCCAGGGTCACGCCTAGGCTCTTCGCACTCTGGGAGGAGGACACAGCGGAGTTGTCAACCGTGATGGCGAGGTCATGGAACGGGCAGTCCTTCCCCGGGAGGAAGAGCAGCTCCGTCTTGCCAGGGTTCAGCTTGAGGTGGTGATCCGTCATCCATACTGATATGTCTGCCAGACATGCAGAGATGCGATTCGCCACCTGGTTATCAGAAGGGGGAAAGGAGAAGATTAGTTGTGTATCATCAGCGTAGCAATGATAGGAAAGGCCATGTGAGGATATGACAGAGCCAAGTGACTTGGTGTATAGGGAGAAAAGGAGAGGGCCCAGAACCGATCCCTGGGGGACACCAGTGGTGAGAGCACGTGGTGCGGAGACAGCTTCCCGCCACGCCACTTGGTAGGAGCGACCGGTCAGGTAGGACGCAATCCAGGAGTGAGCCGCGCCGGAGATGCCCATCTCGGAGAGGGTGGAGAGGAGGATCTGATGGTTCACAGTATCAAAGGCAGCAGACAGGTCTAGAAGGACAAGAGCAGAGGAGAGAGAGTTAGCTTTAGCAGTGCGGAGAGTCTCCGTGACACAGAGAAGAGCAGTCTCAGTTGAATGACCAGTCCTGAAACCTGATTGGTTTGGATCAAGAAGGTCATTCTGAGAGAGATAGCAGGAGAGTTGGCTAAAGACGGCACGCTCAATAGTTTTGGAAAGAAAAGAAAGAAGGGATACTGGTCTGTAGTTGTTGACATCAGTGGGGTCGAGTGTTGGTTTTTTGAGAAGGGGAGTAACTCTCGCTCTCTTGAAGACGGAAGGGACATGGCCAGCGGTCAAGGATGAGTTGATCAGCGAGGTGAGGTAGGGGAGAAGGTCACCGGAGATGGTCTGGAGAAGGGAGGAGGGGATGGGGTCAAGCGGGCAGGTTGTTGGGCGGCCTGCAGTCACAAGTCGCAGGATTTTATCTGGAGAGAGAGGGGAGAAAGAAGTCAAAGCATAGGGTAGGGCAGTGTGAGCAGGACCAGCAGTGTCATTAGACTTAACAAACGAGGATCGGATGTCGTCAACCTTCTTTTCAAAGTGGTTGACGAAGTCATCCACAGAGAGAGAGGAGGGGGGGGGGGGGGGGGGGGGGATTCAGGAGGGAGGAAAATGTGGCAAAGAGCTTCCTAGGGTTAGAGGCAGATGCTTGGAATTTAGAGTGGTAGAAGGTGGCCTTAGCAGCAGAAACAGATGAAGAAAATGTAGAGAGGAGGGAGTGAAAAGATGCCAGGTCGGCAGGGAGTTTAGTTTTCTTCCATTTCCGCTCCGCTGCCCGGAGCTCTGTTCTGTGAGCTCGCAATGAGTCATCAAGCCACGGAGCTGGAGGGGAGGACCGAGCCGGCCGGGAGGATAGGGGACACAGAGAGTCAAAGGATGCAGAAAGGGAGGAGAGGAGGGTTGAGGAGGCAGAATCAGGAGATTGGAGGGAGAAGGATTGAGCAGAGGGAAGAGATGATAGGATGGAAGAGGAGAGAGTAGTGGGAGAGAGAGAGCGAAGGTTGCGGCGGCGCATTACCATCTGTGTAGGGGCAGAGTGAGTAGTGTGGGAGGAGAGTGAGAGAGAAAAGGAAACAAAGTAGTGGTCGGAGACTTGGAGGGGAGTTGCAGTGAGATTAGTAGAGGAGCAGCATCTAGTGAAGATGAGGTCAAGCGTATTGCCTGCCTTGTGAGTAGGGGGGGACGGTGAGAGGGTGAGGTCAAAAGAGGAGAGGAGTGGAAAGAAGGAGGCAGAGAGAAATGAGTCAAATGTGGACATAGGGAGGTTGAAATCCCCCAAAACTGTGAGGGGTGAGCCATCCTCAGGGAAGGAACTTATCAAGGCGTCAAGCTCATTGATGAACTCTCCAAGGGAACCTGGAGGGCGATAGATGACAAGGATATTAAGCTTAAATGGGCTAGTGACTGTGACAGCATGGAATTCAAATGAGGAGATAGACAGATGGGTTAGGGGAAAAATTGAGAATGTCCACTTGGGAGAGATGAGGATTCCTGTACCACCACCCCTCTGACCAGATGCTCTCGGGGTATGCGAGAACACATGGTCAGACGAGGAGAGAGCAGTAGGAGTAGCGGAAACACGAGCAAAGAGAAATGACAGTCCATCATTAATTTAAGACATGAAGGTCAGTCAATACAGAACATTTCAAGAACTTTGAACGTTTCTTCAAGTGCAGACACAAAAACCATCAAGCTCTATGATGAAAGTGGTTCTCATGAGGACCGCCACAGGAATGGAAGACCCAGAGTTAACTCTGCTGCAGAGGATAAGTTCATTAGAGTTAACTGCACCTCAGATTGCAGCCCAAATAAAGCTTCACAGAGTTCAAGTAAGAGACACATCTCAACATCAACTGTTCAGAGGAGACTGCGTGAATCAGGCCTTCATGGTCGAATTGCTGCAAAGAAACCACTCCTAAATGACACCAATAAGAAGAAGTGACTTGCTTGGGCCAAGAAACACGAGCAATGGACATTAGACTGGTGGAAATCTGTCCTTTGGTCTGATGAGTCATCATTTTTGTTTCCAACCGCCATGTTTTTGTGAGACGAAGAGTAGGTGAACGGATGATCTCCGCATGTGTGGTTCCCACCGTGAAGCATGGAGGAGGAGGTGTGATGGTGTGGGGGTGCTTTGCTGGTGACACTCTCAGTGATTTATTTAGAATTCAAGGCACACTTAACCAGCATGGCTACCACAGCATTCTGCAGCGATACGACGGAAGCTAACTGTCCTCCGGCTACTCCATAGTGCTACCTTACAGAGTGCTGTTGAGGCTACTGTAGACGTTCTTTGCAAAATAGTGTGTTTTAATCAATTATTTGGTGACGTGATTATATTTAGTATCGTTTTATCTAAAAATGATAACTTTTTTAATGTTTTACCATTTTTATTTTTATGAAATTCACTGAGGAGGATCGTCCTCCCCTTCCTCCTCTGAGGAGCCTCCACTGATTTGCACACTGCAAGAAGGCTGACCCCTTGCCTCTCTAGCATGTTTCTGGGTGTGTTGGGATAAAGGCAGACATTTCCGTTCTCACCAAATTAACAATAAAGAATCTATTCTATACTATTCTACTCAATGAATAAATTATCTAAATGTAGGCCTAAGTTAATTGCAACTAGTCCATTAGGTCAATACTTTGAAGACAGGTCAAAAACTGCCTCTACTTCTATCTGAAGCAGATTTGCTTTCCATTTTTTAAAAATGTGTTGTGTCTGTTTTATTCGTTTTTTTTATTTGCATTCGCTTTGAGATGTTATTAGGTGAGGTGCTCATCAGGTGCAGGATGCCTGTGCCCAATGTGTCTTTCGATCTGGTTGCATAGTAGACGGTCAAATGACATCAATGGCATTTTGGAGGGTTACCTTTGATAGGTGGCAACAATTGCATTTGACCATCCCAGTGTTATAAGTGGTGGTGGCTGAGGTGCGTAGTGACCCGCTCTATCCACTGGGGGATGATCGAGCTCTGCCTGCGCTGCGGCACATGCTCGATTGGACGAGGCACAACTCCTCAATAACACGCACAATGGGAAATAGGGGAGGTAGAGGCAACGGACAGATGTGTGATGCGCCGACTTAGCCGTGGGCTATTTCACATATCAACATAAACTTTTATTTGTCCTCTCTCCGACGCAGCTTCATTGACCAGGCTGAGCTATTGATACTTGCTGGACCTGCGATTTATGTTTTTTTGCTGCCAGCACCGATGCAGCGCTGGATATTTTTTCGGGAATGGGGGTGATACTCAATAGATAGATCCTGTTGAATTGAGACAAGACAACGTCGAGACGCGTCCAAAAAGTGTTATCCCTCGAGTGCAATCGAACACAGATGTATAGGTGATATGTTCGCCGGTTGGATACGTCGAGGGATTTTAATATCCCAAAACAAGACGCGAAATTGGGCAAACCAAGGAATTGCATCCTCACCTACAGCATATTTTGTAAGGTGCTGAGACGATTTCGTTCGGCCTTTATCAAATGTAAGTATATTGTCTAAATGAATGAAGGTGGGGTATTTTTTTTTACCGAGTGAACACAATTTCCTGCGTAATTGAAGGAATGTTTATGATTAACTACACAGACTAATGTTGCAGTTATCATGCGTTGTCTCCTGTTGCCATGTTAGTTATTATTATTATGATTAATTACTAATTGGTGTTATAAAAATTGTCATTATAATTCTTGTTATTATTAGACTTGTTGTCGTGTTTGCTGGTCTTAAGTTGGTGATGCGTAGGCTATAGTGCATGCATCGGCCAAACAGGGGACATGCATTTGAATACATACATTTGTAGGTTGTCTAATCGAACTGCTGTTTCTCCCTTGCAGCTGCTGAAGACGTCAGAGGAATAAAGTCATTCAGAATCACTGAAGGTGTACAGGATAAAAGGGCCGGTTTTCTCATCACCTAAGATGGCAACCAGGAGGGACCACGAAAAGGCAAAAATGCCGTATTTCTGCAAGTACTCACACTGGAGTTAACCACCTGAGGGACACATGAGGTGGTTTTGTGAATATATTGTCCAATATCTGGTGATTTAATAGGCTATACATTTGAAAAGTATAAAAGGCCTACACATCCACAGCCTATATTCACTTGGCTGTAATAATGATGTCATAAAATATATGAGGAATCCGTTTACAAAAATATATTAATGTGTTTTATGTCAAAGACAACGTGAACTATATTCCAAAATGGACCTTTAATTATGCATTCTTAACTCATCTACGCCTCACTGAATAACAGGTGCCTGCTATCTGTCAAAGCCGGATCAACCAACCTGTGCGCCCTTTGCTACAACTTGTTACTTTCCATTGGCCTACACGAGTCGTCGCTAAAGGGATTATATCATTCACTGGCAACTGAATTTACACCCTCCTCAAAATGGAGTTTGCCATGATAGGTGCAGATAATGGGTGCAAAACTCGACTGCCTTACGGGTATGCTCGCGCACGAGAAAGGGAGCACGAAAGGGAGAGACAGGTACAGCAGGCAACAGCCGCTGCTGAAGGTGCAGCAAGTGGAGAGGGAGGGGAGTCCTCTGGCCATCTCCTTAACAACCACCAGCAGCATCAGTCTCGCACCGCCTCCTCATCAAATGCCAACAACAGTAGCGGCAGTACCGCCTTGCGCCCCTCCTCCTCGCAACAGCCACAGCAGCACCACCATGAGTCTGAGCAGCAGGTTCTCAGAGAAAGGAAAAAGCAACGCGGCGTAGGACGTTGGAGAAGGAGTCGCCAGACTCTCGGTGGGGATTTGCGCCACTCGGAGTTGGCGCTACTTGGATCTGAGGAGGATATGATAGAGGAGGACGAGGCGGAAGGCGGAGAAGAGGAGGACGGGGGAAGCAAGAGTTCCAGTTTTCTCTGTAATATGGATGATGAAGAGACTGTCTCACTCACAGATAGACGTCCCCAATCAGGATACGAAAATGTTTACAGTGAGTATGGGTGCTGCGAAAGAGTTGTTATTAATGTGTCCGGGCTAAAGTTTGAAACTCAACTTAAGACTCTCACGCAGTTTCCTGACACTCTTTTGGGAGACCCGGACAAACGAATCAGGTACTTCGACCCTCTAAGGAACGAATATTTTTTTGACAGGAACCGACCAAGCTTCGACGCCATTCTTTATTATTACCAGTCAGGGGGGCGATTGAAGAGACCCCAAAATGTACCTTTTGACATCTTCTCTGAGGAGGTGAAATTCTATGAACTCGGGGAGGAGGCAATGCTGAAGTTTCGGGAGGATGAGGGTTTTGTCAAAGAGGAAGAGAAACCCTTACCAGAGGACGAGTTCAAACGCCAAGTTTGGCTTCTTTTTGAATATCCAGAGAGCTCACAACCTGCGAGAGGGATTGCAGTCGTATCCGTTTTAGTCATCGTTATATCAATAGTCATTTTCTGTATGGAAACGTTGCCAGAGTTCAGGGACGAAAAAGAATACCTTAAACCACGAGACAATTCGACAGAACCCCATGGACAGACTCCTTTTAACGACCCATTTTTCATTGTGGAGACGGTATGCATAATTTGGTTTTCATTTGAGATTATAGTGCGCTTCTTTGCAAGTCCAAGTAAAACTGATTTCTTTAAAAACATTATGAATACTATAGACATTGTATCCATTTTGCCTTATTTCATCACGCTCGGCACAGATCTTGCTCAACAGCAAGGCAAAGGGGACCAGGCAATGAGTTTTGCAATTTTGAGAATAATCCGCCTTGTCAGAGTCTTTCGCATATTTAAACTCTCCAGGCACTCCAAAGGACTGCAGATCCTCGGACATACCCTCCGCGCCAGTATGAGGGAACTAGCGCTTCTGATTTTCTTCCTCGTTATTGGTGTCATTTTGTTCTCAAGTGCAGTGTACTTCGCTGAGGCAGACGAACCCGCGTCTCAATTCACAAGTATTCCGGACGCTTTTTGGTGGGCTGTCGTCACTATGACCACGGTCGGATATGGAGACATGAAACCAATAACTGTCGGTGGCAAGATAGTGGGCTCGCTCTGTGCCATAGCGGGTGTGTTAACCATAGCTCTTCCAGTGCCCGTCATTGTATCCAACTTCAATTACTTCTACCACAGGGAGACTGATAATGAAGCAGACTCGCCACCGGTTGTTGAAACCCCACCACCTGCCTGCCCCTATTTCCCCAACTTTCTAAAAAAATTCAAAGGGTCCCCCTCAGGCTCTTCGCTGGGTGATAAAGCGGAGTACATGGAGATGGAAGAGGGGGTAACGGAGTCGCTGTGTGGGGTGGACAAAAGCCCGAGTAAAGGAAATGGGACAGACATTGGCAGGAAAAACAGTACAAGTTCAAAGTCACAACAGACTGACGTGTGATGACAAAAAAATGATTATTCTCGTGAAGAAAGATATGCTGTCAAATCACACACACATAGGTGGTCAGACTCACACAAGTGCGTACTTGCGCGCATACACGCACACACACAGACAGACGCACACACATACTTTATATTTAGCTAGATCTTGGGAAGCTCAAATATGGTGTTTTATTTTGCCATGTGACTGCTTAGAGGAATATAAGCATCGGAAATTAGACGCCCAAATCAAAAGCTTTATAACTATTATGACCGATGATATCAGATATAGGCTACCTATCTGGGCCTCGTAAACCTACAAATGAAAAAAAAATATTGAAGAGACATGCTAATGCATACGCACTTTATGAGTTTCATTTGTCAATAATGGAAGGGGAGATATAGATATTGTTTTGCTGTTATGCGATAAAGTAAAAGTTTACAGTAGGCCTAGTTTGCACTATTGTAAAAGCTTGTTTGAGTCGCTGACTTTCAAGAGAGATAGACTTGGAAGTTATATTGAGAGACAGAAACTGTAGGCCATATGGCAACCTAGACACCCTTCGTTTGACTAAAGAGTATTGAGATATTTATATTATGAACAATAATCAATTCTTATTGCGTTTCAGTGTAGGTCTAACCCCTCTGTGTACACAATAAAATAATCATTCAATATCGATCGGAAACATTGAAAAAGCTAAATCATGTGTGAGATTCTTGAGTAAATGAGCATGATACCTATTTTCTTTCCAAATGCTCGGCAATGGCAGTACACTGAGGTCAACAAGTGAGACGCTTGGGAAACGACATTCTTTGTAACGCTTAGGCCAAAATAAAGCCTTGTATTGACCGACCACCGAGGTGAAGCACAGGAATTACACTAGCGACTGTGCAGACTGACATTAGAAATTGCTCCACACTGGCTGTCACGGGAGGTCCTGCACGGATATCTTGCGCGACTACAACCCCGTCCCTTTAAAACCACCTCAAACTAACTGACAATATCCCTTTACATGGACGTTGACGGAAACCTATATGGGAAAAAATGACTGTCATTGTGGAAACTTTGGGTTTGTGAACTTAATCTCTTGTTCGCTGGACCTATTGCACATTTCTCTAATATGAGAAAGGAAGGTCTTGTTGGTCATCCCAGAAAGCACCAAGATCTCCAGCAGGCTGTTGTTTTCCAAGGTATGTTCACCTTTTAAATACAATCACCATTCACAGATACACATTTTTGTGATGTGGTTTTCTGTATGTGAGCATGACAAACACACACACACACACACACACACACACACACACACACACACACACACACACACACACACACAGTCACCATACACATTATGTGAGGCACTCTGGAACCATTTGGAGATGTTCCAAAGTAATTGATGAAAGACTTAGTTGCTTGCTGCATGTTTTTGAATCAGGTCAGGTACTTCCATACTACACCCACATTTTATAGTAGGATATACATACATTTCTAACTATATTCAATGATGCAACATTCTAAAAAGTAAGATATGTGCATGTGTAAAGGGATAACTTTATGCACTTATTCCATTGACAATAGTAATCCCATTAAATATGAATAGACTAGGCCAACTGTATCAAAACAAACAATAATGTGCTGCACAGGCCACTACTACCCTGCTGATTGCATTAATTTAGTTAGTCACCCGAAACTACTTGGTTGTACAGCCCCAATACACACACACACAAACACACAAACACACACTCTTGATGTTGACAGCATCTATGCTTTTGGGGCGCTGAAATTCTGCCTAATATAATAATGAAATATATAAAACGGAGTTGTACAAAGCAATGTTTGTATACTCTTTGCACTCAGAGCTCTGGGTCTTTATCCAGAAAACCTGTCAACACCTGTCAGACAAATACATCCACTGGCATTCATTGTTCTTTTGAAACTGTACATCCAGACTCACAAAGCAGCTAGCTGGCTCAATGTGTTTTGTTACTGCATCAATACACTGTAATTAGTTATGTTAAAAAGTTGATGTGTAGCAAATACTCATCGAAAAGGTTACTCAACATCCGTTTACCATTTCCCCAGCATGGCATCAATGCCTTCAATTTCAACTTAAAACATTATACTACCTGGCTTATGACAACGAAACAGGAAGCCTGTGCCAGCTACAGATGCTGCTTGCCATCAAGCTTGGTTAAAAAGAGGTTGGGACATCACATGGCAATGTTAAGTCAAATGACATAAGTTTACATTATTATGAGTGTGTTTGACCTCTGATGTCATGTGCATGACAGTCTTTGCAGTGTCAGTTGTTACCATACACTCAGCTCATGCTTTGCTTCATCTTGGCCAGGTCGCAGTTGTAAATGAGAACTTGTTCTCAACTGGCCTACCTGGTTAAATAAAGGTGAAATAAAATAAATAAATAAATAAATAAAAATATGATGAGTAGGATAAATTAGTGTAACATTTTCAGATTTTCATGGGGTTTCCTCATCTCCAGGCATCAATTCAAAGGATACAGTGTTCATTTGGATGGCTGTTGCTATAGGTGACCTTTGGTGACCCGGTCAAGTCAATTTGTGTACACTGTATTTGGTCTAGTGCATTTTCCCATTGAGGCTGTATGTACAACCAGTCTAACTGAAGCTACGTACTGTATGTGTGGAATATTCTGTGAATCTACAGAGTGGGTCAGATCTGATCGAAAATGTAAAAACACTTCACTTTGCACAAAGTTATCTCTCCCTTTTATGTTTTATTCCCTTGGGAGAATAATAGGTACAAACTTTGCTCTGATGCAAAAACATAGTTAATTTGTGTTTTGGGCCTTCTCTAGTACAGTTTATATTATACAGTATAATATAATATAATATATGCCATTTAGCAGATGCTTTTATCCAAAGCAACTTACAGTGCCTTGCAAAAGTATTCAGATTCCTTGGATTTCATTGAGTTACAAAGTGGGATTCAAATGGATTTAATTTACATTTTCTGTCAACAATCTACACAAAATACTCTGGAATGTCAAAGTGGAAGAAAAATTATAAGTACAAAATAGTCATTGCATAAGTATTCAGCTCCCTGAGTCCATACTGTTCATGTTAGAAACACCTTTGGTAGCAATTACAGCTGTGAGCCTTCTTGGGTAAGTCTCTAAGAGTTTTACACACCTGGATTGTGCAATATTGGCCTATTATTCTTTTCAACATTCTTCAAGCTCTGCCAAAATGTTGGGGATCATGGCTAGACAGCCATTTTCAAGTCTTGCCATAGTATTTCAAGCAGATTTAGGTCAAAACTGTAACTTGGCCTCTTAGGAACATTCACTGTCTTCTTGGTAAGCAACTCCAGTTTAGATTTGGCTTTGTGTTGTAGGTTATTGTCCTGCTGAAAGGTGCCTGGTGTAAAGCAGACTGAAGTAGGTTTGCTCTAGGATTTTACCTGTGCTTAGCCCCGTTTATTTTTACTCCCCAGCATTTGCCAATGTAAAGCATACCCATACCATGATGCAGCCACCACCATGCTTGAAAATAAGGAGACAGTTACTCAGTGATTTGTTGTGTTGGATTTGCCCGAAACATAGGGCTTTGCATACTTACGGCCTTGTTGCATACAAGATACATGTTTTGGAATATTTGTATTTTATATATTTGTGTTCTTCTTTTCACTCTGTTGATCCATCCTCAGTTCTCTCCCATCACAGCCATTGAATTCTGTAGCTGTTTTAAAATCACCAATGGCCTCATGATAACATCCCTGAGCAGTTTCATTCCTGTCCTGCAGCTCAGTTCAGAAGGATGACTGTATCTTTGAGGGGTTTGGGTGGTTTAGTACATAATGCACAGCATAATTATTAACTAGACCATGCTTAAAAATATATTAAAAATCTGATTTGTTATTGTTAACCATCTACCAATACCTGCCCTTTTTTGTGAGGGGTCTGAATACTTTTATTTGTGCATACATTTTACGTACGGGTGGTACCAGGAATCAAACCCCCTATGCTGGCGTTTTAAGCATCATGCTCTACCAGCTGAGCTACAGAGGGCTCTTTGGACATGTGCAGTGTGTCTGGGCCTCCCTCTGACATATTTATAGCCTATGTTATGTCGTATTGCATTGCAATTCCAAGTTACACAAATATTGTGTGTGCATGGAAACTGAAAGGCTGATCTGTATGGAAACAGTCCTACTGTAGTTCTCAATTGCGGAAGAGATTGACTAATGTACACAAGGGAGCTTTAGGAGACTAACCTCTGTGTAAATGGAACCCCCCCTTGAGGTTTCAATGTTGAAGTTACATAATATGCCTCCATTGAATGATAGCAACCCGAGTCTTTGTTAACAAAACAAAATCTCAAAGCGGATCTTTCCAATGAGCTGAATTAATCTGACACTGCGCGTAGGAGTCGATTATGTTACCTCATTCTAGACATGTAGATAATGTTGCTAGTTACACATATGCTTTAGTGTAGGGTTTCAGGGTTTCCTGACTCACATGTATGGAGATAACGGTTGTTGCGTGATGTTACAGTGTAACGACAGTAATTACACTCTTATTACAGAGTAATGAAAAAGCATGACTTATGGTAAGGTGACGTAAATTGGCACAACAATGCTACCAAGTCTTTGTAGAGTATGAGTCTTTGTCTTTATGAGTCTTTGTAGAGTTAATGAGTGGAGCTAGGAAGTGTGTATATAGTCCATAGAATTGACTCAAGTTTGGAGTCACACATGTAACTGGGGCAGGAGGAAATTAAATCCTGGCACACCGCTGGACAGGTAAGCACTTCCCAGAGTTGTCACATGGAGTCTTACTCAGACTTGGTTGTCCCTAGGGGTGCAAGCGAAGGCCCTGCAGAGATGCAGTGGTAGTGTATTAACAAGCTCAAGATTTAATGCAATGCAACAGCTGCTCAACCGTAAAACGAAACGGGCTGGTGGCTGGAAGGCTAGCGGCCTGCTGGTAAACTTTAGTGGCTCCAGATGTGTCATCAGCTGTTGGAGTCTTGAACGGAGCGTTGAGATAAGGAAGGAATGAGTAAGCAGGGTCTCACTGGTTGTCGTAAACACCTAACGAACAACGTCACATGAGCTGTACAGTGTAAACTATTCATGTAGTGTTCAAATGCAAGATTGATTGCGCAGGGTCGAACAATCAGGTAAAGTAACAAGGTAAAAAGGTAAAGTAGATGGAGTTTTGAATAGTAGTTGATATAATGAAGGCCTATAGTGTAAATGTTACACATTACAAATGTGGGTTACTTCAAAATAGATCCTAGACCTAGATAATGCAACAATGTTATTTGTGTAATCCAACCACGAAATGAAAATATATGCGAAGAAGGTAAAACACTTAATTTGTTTGTTTTTCCATGATTTGATCTTAAGTAAAATCATGGTTTATAATTTGTTTACGGTAACAAGCAAACGTTTTTACATTGGATACCATATGTAATGAAATGTAATGAGCAACATGATCATGTTCCTAGTCAGGGATATATGTAATCAAGCAAACACATTTTTCATTCATGACTAATCAAGGCCACTCGCAATAGACGTTGAAATCATCAATCCTGGATGAGCCGTGATACGTGATCAGAGCCTCCCTCTGTATTGATCAGCTTATGTAAACGTAAGCCTTTATTCCCAAAATCAAAGCAGTGGCATCTTTAGTCCAGGTGGAACCAAAATGGCTGCCATAAATGGAGACCCCATAGACCTAGTCTCCCACTCGCGCTCTGTGCTCTCCTGCTTTGGAGTGACTGGAAGCTTTTATGTGGAGTGACTAATGCTAGCGCTCCAGGGCCCGGGGTGTATTGGTGCATGTGTGCGTGTGTGTGTGAGTGTGCTGTACACAAGGAGCCAGCCTACAGGAGCCTCCACTCGCTGTTGATGACTCAGAAGGCAGCCCGGAGGACTACAAAGACCAGTATCCCCCGCATAAAGTGCATGGGAGTTGCTGTTTAGTAAAAATTATGAACATTCTAATAAATGAAAGAGTACCCTTATTGTTATGGTGCTTGACATGCCACGTGGTTTTGTTCAAATATATGGTTAGGTCAAAGGAAGCAAGCAGAATCATATTTTCTCAAAGTGAAATGATTCAAACCAGGTAACACTTTACATCATCAAGGTATGCTTTGTAAAGGGTTTGTAAGTGGTTTACAAACTATGTATTATACGTTTATAGGTGGTTTATAATAAACAGCTATACTCATTCTTTGAAATTGTGATTGACAAATTGTGAGACTAATAGTAGTTATTATCTATTAATAATGAACAGTCCATCAGCTACTTACAATCCCTTTAAAAACCCTTTATAAAGTATGCTTAAATGTAGTGTTACCCAAAATCAATTAGCCGTTTTAAAGAAAAAGTTGAAACTCATGGTTGTAATTGGTCTAGTACAGAGTCAAAGGGAGCTGTTTTTAAATCAACCGCGGTACGTAGTTACAGAAATACTGCTGAGCGGTGGAGAATGCTGTTGTTTACTTTATATTGCTGACGTCATAACATCCATCGTTGAATTATTTATTTACTTCTTGAGTCTCTCATGGCTTCGTCTGATAACATAGACATGTCATTACCCCAACCATAAATGTTTGGGATATATTTTCCTAAGGAGCCGTTGTGGAACCTTTGCTTTACTATTATCCTTGTCTTTGATTTTATAAAAATGTACCAGTAAGCCCTTGAATGGTAAAATATTATTGGTTTTGGCTTCCTCACAGAGGTTTTGATGGAGACTTGCAGATATGCCCCCTGGCAAAAACATGCTACTTCTCTTAAAAAGTAACAGTCAGTGCTCAAGGGCTTTGTATGTCTTTTAATTTTATTTGGACCAGATCCACAGAATTATTTTGGGAAGGCTTTCACTTTTTTGGTGGATTACGCAGGTAACGACAAAGTTCTCTTTTAGGATTTTGTTTACTTCTCAAGCCCCTAACAGTAAGTCCTTTCTCCCTCAAGCCAAGTCTTGGTTTTTATACAGTCATGGTTTTCTGCTCTTTCGTCAGAGGTATTCTACAGCTGGCACGTTAAAACACTGCTCGGGCAGAGATGGAAAATTCCCTCTCCATTTTTATAAATAACAAATGGTTTACTTCTTATTTTCTTCTATAATCCTTTTACCCTTTTTTTATACTTGAGAAACAACTCTGCTGCACCTGCAGGTGGAAAGATAATGATTAAAGATTGATCTCTAGAGTAAATGATTATACAGCAATTACGTTTATCTAGCAATTACTAGATAAACATACACATGATGTGAGACAAAGTATTATTTGTTTCTTCTTTATTGTTGATTTATAAAGGGATCTTCAATCCTTAATTCCAGATAACGTAGCAGCTTTTGATTGTATACTTGGTAGCTGGTTGTGCTATAGTTAGTTGCAGTGTATTGATGTTAATGGTTTTATCAATACGTTCTAACCATTTGACATCGATTAACAGATCACATAGCCAGTCTACTGTACTTTTCACTGCATTTCAAGAAATACTGAAGATGCACACAATACTCTTTGGGTTGGTTTCCTGGACACAGATTTCTAGCTTAATCTGGGTTGGGGAAACCGCCCTCTTATGTCCTATGTAGAATTAGGCCTACTCTTTCAATGTTCCAAAAGTAACAAAACAACTGCATTTAACAAAATGACTGAGCTGTAAAGAAATGATAAAATGTGCAATATCCTGAACAAAGTGGCTTAAGTGCTGTTCATTAACAATTATCCAATACAACAGGTGTAGACCTTACAGTGAAATCCTTACTTACAAGCCCTTAACCAACAATGCAGTTTTAAGAAAAATAAGTGTTAAGTAAAAAATAGATAAGTAAAAATAAAAAAGAAGAAAAATAGAAAAACAACAAATAATTAAAGAGCAGCAGTAAAATGACAGTAGCGAGGCTATATACAGGGGGTACCGATACAGAGTCAATGTGCGGGGGCACAGGTTAGTCGAGGCAATTGAGGTAATATGTACGTGGGTCAGACAATGCAAATAGCCCGGGTAGCCATTTGATTAGCTGTTCAGGAGTCTTATGGCTTGGGGGTAGAAGCTGTTAAGAAGCCTTTTGGACCTAGAATTGGCACTCCGGTACCGCTTGCCGTGCAGTAGCAGAGAGAACAGTTTATGACTAGGGTGGCTGGAGTCTTTGGCAATTTTTAGCGCCTTCCTCTGACACCGCCTGGTATAGAGGTCCTGGATGGCAGGAAGCTTGGCCCCAGTGATGTGCTGGGCCGTACGCACTTCCCTCTCTAGTGCCTTGCAGTCGGAGGCCAAAGAGTTGCCATACCAGGCGGTATGGATTCTCCATTCTCCACATTCTCCACTTAAAAACTGTCAAATTTCCTCCCCGCAGCCTATTACGCATAGTATACTCAACAACGCTAATTTGTTGTTTACTGCTATTGTTTAGGATACTAATAATAGTAAGGCCAAACACCTTTGTTGTACGGCACATCTGCGAGGCTGTGATATTGGCAGCCTTGTGAGATAAAATAAAATATTCTAGCTTGTATTTGAGCATCTGCTTTATCATTAGTCATCTCACTGTTTGCCTTGGTGAGTTTCCGGTGAGTTAATTGGGACTTTGTGCCCTCCCTTGAGTGCCGGCTGAAAAATTGCACGTTTGAGGCTATAAATAGCTGATTGCATTTCCTGCTGTGCTGGGGAGAGATTTTGTATTTTGAAAATAACCTGTCTTGATGCCATTTGTTGTTGCATTGCCAGCTATCTTTATTCTGTATAGACACACCAAGAGGTGTCATGACAGAGAACAGAGAGAACCTTGTGGCACGAGATTACCTTTGTCTTAATTTAAGTTCAAAAGAGAAGGATAAAGATCTGTAATACACTGTAAGAGCTCCTATTCAATTCAATGACAGTTCTGGTTTTCTCTCAATACATATGCCAACAAAAGCTCAAACACATGACCTTTTCATACTTTCATCATTGAGTATTACGTCATTTTCCAAATTGCTTATTGAAATAATTGGGAATATTAACATCTGGAAAGTTTAACTGTATACCAGGCTCTCCGGTGTAGCTTTGGAACCCAGATTGGGCACTCAGAGTTGATCAATCAGTTGAGGCTTATGCTTTTCCACTGTTACGTTCCCAGGCATAAAGTTAAAAACAACTTTCCCAAAGGTACTGGGGGCCACAATAAGCTGCAGAGGAGAACGTTTGTGGTAAATGTAAGCATTGTCATAGCAACCGTGACTGGAATTTTCTGATGTATAGTGTGTCGGAGTAAAGTTTGTTCGTGTGTGTGTGTGTATTTTTAAGTGTTTGAGAGTCTGTTTTTCCAACTCTCACTCTCTGTTTGGAAAATATGTGTCAGGGTTGTACACAGTGCAGTTTTCCCCCAAACAAACCACTGGCAGACTACAACGCTTAACATACGAGAGATTTATTTTGTGACTCCATCTGGCATTTACAGCACCTGTGGGTTGGAGTCTGAAATCCAACTGCAAGTCAGCAATAGCGGGGAAACTCGTAATATCACTTTTCTGGTCCTTTTTGATGTGCTACATGTTGTGCCCTTAAGTGGTTTCTGTGCTCTGACTGGGGAGCGTGGTTTAACTCTCAGTGTGGGGTTGCATTATTCATCACACTTTCAGAGTTGCAATGCCACGTGTTCAAATGTGGCACTTTGCTATCATTTCAATGTAGCGCAGCAACATTTCACACAGTTATGGACGCATAGGAAGTGGGTGTTTGTTATTGTTTGGGTGTGTACCTGCATTTCTTGGGGTTTGTTTTGTTTTTGAGATGTATCCCCCACAACTTTTGTGAATTGGAAGGTTAGAGTAACGGTGTAATAACAGTGGAATAATAACCGTATTACCCTAGGCCTAGTGAAACAGTATATCAGTGTAGTGTGTGTTTTGCACTCTGGCTGATGGAACTAACCTATCCTAACTATCCCAAAGCTCCTGAACATGGCACTGTCAGCACCTATTGACCTCCTTCTCATACATGTCTGTCTGTATTTTAGCTCCTGACTGGGATATCATAAATACTATTATCACCCACATTGAAATTTGTATTGGTTTTCAAAACGTCTTTGCTCACTCCTTTATCGACTTTCCTTACTGCCCATCAATCAAGTAATGCTGCTCAGATTGGTTCCTTGGCAATAGGATAGCCACTGGAGACCTGTGGTTCTGACTAATATGATCACTTCTAGGAAGTTCTAGAGTATTACAGCAAAAGCATTGGGTTGTTACAAAGGGCTACATCTGTTAGATGCTATTATTGAGGGAAGGGTACTTATTCTGCAGCGGATTCATTTGACATTTTAGTCATTTAGCAGACGCTCTAAGCGACACAATTAGTGCATTCGTCTTAAGATAGTTAGGTGAGATCACATCATTCAAACAGAAAATTCCAGAAAGTTATTGTGTGAACAATCATTGTGTAATCAATCACACTGGCTAATCACGCACACCCGCTCCCAGCCCCTTTGCAGTTAACCCAAACTAGCTAATCAATGGAATAAGCCAAGAAAGAGAGCAAACCAACAATTTATGTGTTTTTCTCAGCTGTTCGCATTCACAGCACGCCCTTATTCATCCCCCCGCAGCCACCTTCTCCCTCTCATTAATGAAGTCCAAATGTTTCAATCAGGTCCAGAAGCCTGGGCAGCGTTCCCTGGCTTACTGGATTTCTGGCCCAAGATAATTATGAGATGCGTTTTTTCACTATTGCGCCAAATGGACTGTACAAAGCACTTTTCATTTGCATTTGACTTTATTTATGTGTGTCATGTCTTATGAGTTGCTTGCTTGACCTGAACTCTTTACTTAATGTGTGTAGGTGGGTCATCCATAAATTTCTTGAAGCGGCATCCATGCTTTATTTACTATAAGTTATGCTTAATGTACATTGTGACCAGCTGGCGTCGCTAACTCAAATGGTTGTTAATTACATTGGCCTTCAGTGGTAGGCAATTGTGGTAAGGAAAGACGATTAAGTTGTTCTCAGGTGTTATGGTAAGATTAGGCAAAGGAGCTTCAGCAGTGCCGTGCGGTCAGGAAAGGCACTTGTGGCCAAAGGTTTTACAAAAAAAGCTGTGTCTAGTGACCGCAGCGTAATAGGATCCAATAGGCAGACAGAGTTGTGGTAATGAAGAGGAATGGAAAAGCAATAATGATCATGCCACTCGTGTGAGCCAGGTTCGATCTAAGGACTTCAGTAAGGTCATGGCCTAATTGGTCATATAACATTCATGTAAAATACCTGACCACGGCCATCCATCCCACTTCTGACAACATTATAGCATATTTGGGGGTTTGCTGCCTAACTGTAACTGGGATAAAACCAGGGACCTACTGCACGCTAACCCAATACTTTACTGACACACACACACACACCCACACACACACACACATACAGTTGAAGTCGAAAGTTTACATACACTTAGGTTGGAGTCATTAAAACTCGTTTTTCAACCACTACACACATTTCTTATTAACAAATTATAGTTTTGGCAAGTCGGTTAGGACATCTACTTTGTGCATGACACAAGTCATTTTTCCAACAATTGTTTACAGACAGATTATTTCACTTATAATTCACTGTATCACAATTCCAGTGGGTCAGACGTTTACATACACTTAGTTGACTGTGCCTTTAAACAGCTTGGAAAATTCCAGAAAATGATGTCATGGCTTTAGAAGCTTCTGATAGGCTAATTGACATAATTTGAGTCAATTGGAGGTGTACCTGTGGATGTATTTCAAGGCCTACCTTCAACCTCAGTGCCTCTTTGCTTGACATCATGGGAAAATCAAAAGAAATCAGCCAAGACCTCAGAATAAAAATTGTAGACCTCCACAAGTCTGGTTCATCCTTGGGAGCAATTTCCAAACGCCTGAAGGTACCACGTTCATCTGCACAAACAATAGTATGCAAGTATAAACACCATGGGACCACGCAGCCGTCATACCGCTCAGGAAGGAGACGTGTTCTGTCTCCTAGAGATTAACGTACTTTGGTGCGAAAAGTGCAAATCAATCCCAGAACAATAGTAAAGGACCGTGTGAAGATGCTGGAGGAAACAGGTACAAAAGTATCTATATCCACAGTAAAACGAGTCCTATATCGACATAACCTGAAAGGCCGCTCAGCAAGGAAGAAGCCACTGCTCCAAAACTGCCATAAGAAAGCCAGACTACGGTTTGCAACTGCACATGGGGACAAAGATCGTACCTTTTGGAGAAATGTCCTCTGGTCTGATGAAACAAAAATGTAACTGTTTGGCCATAATGACCATCGTTATGTTTGGAGGAAAAAGGGGGTTGCTTGCAAGCCGAAGAACACCATCCCAACCATGAAGCACGGGGGTGGCAGCATCATGCTGTGGGGGTGCTTTGCTGCAGGAGGTACTGGTGCACTTCACAAAATAGATGGCATCATGAGGAAGGAAAATTATGTGGATATATTGAAGCAACATCTCAAGACATCAGTCAGGAAGGTAAAGCTTGGTTGCAAATGGGTCTTCCAAATGGACAATGACCCCAAGCATACTTCCAAAGTTGTGGCAAAATGGCTTAAGGACAACAAAGTCAAGGTATTGGAGTGGCCATCACAAAGCCCTGACCTCAATCTTATAGAACATTTGTGGGCAGAACTGAAGGCCTACAAACCTGACTCAGTTACCCCAGCTCTGTCAGGAGGAATGGGCCAAAATTCACCCAACTTATTGTGGGAAGATTGTGGAAGGCTACCTGAAACGTTTGACCCAAGTTAAAGAATTTAAAGGCAATTCTACCAAATACTAATTGAGTGTATGTAAACTTCTGACCCACTGGGAATGTGATGAAAGAAATAAAAGCTGAAATAACTAATTCTCTCTACTATTATTCTGACATTTCACATTCTTATTTTTTAAATTTTTTTTAATAAAGTGGTGATCCTAACTGACCTAAGACAGGGAATCTTTACTAGGATTAAATGTCAGGAATTGTGGAAAAACTGAGTTTAAATGTATTTGGCTAAGGTGTATTTAAACTTCTGACATTCATGGACAGATCATTTGCATGAGCTGAAATCCATTGGAAACAAATGGCTTTATCATTCTCATATGGATGAAGGTCATTGACAGTATAAATTCATTCGGAGAAGAGGGATGGAAGTCTGGGTAGAGATGGCTGCTGTTATCATTTTTGTTTCAGATGCATCTGTGTGATTTATTATGTGGGAAGTGAGGCTATAAATCAACCACTCTGGCATTTCTCCTCTGCTAGGGAGTCACAGACACGTTACTAGTTCTCCTTTTGGCT
This sequence comes from Coregonus lavaretus, assembly GCF_964263955.1. Lineage (NCBI taxonomy): Eukaryota > Metazoa > Chordata > Actinopteri > Salmoniformes > Salmonidae > Coregonus > Coregonus lavaretus. The sequence goes on along the minus strand of NC_140024.1, from coordinate 5,047,998 downwards.
GTAGAGGCTTGAGAATCAGACACGCTAGCTGGACTTTCCCATTTCGGCTGTAGTTTCACACGATGCAGGGTGTCCTGCTAGTGCATTCGCAATCCTCACATTTTGATGTTTTGTAAGTCGTTTTTAGGGAGGTGTTTGAACCCCAACTGAGCAAATAGGTGTAAACCTTGTACTTGGTTGTCAACACTTTATAAATATGGCACTTTATAGTAGTATATCCTTCCTAAGCTTACAAGGTAGACATGCAAAGTAATTCTACTGTTTGCCTTTGTGAGTTGGTGCATAAATAATTATTAGTTATTCATGGTTGAACCTCTCACTCTGTGCCAGTAAGGATGCCCTGGTCCTTTAAAAAGTTGTCTGCGACTTGTACAATGTGGCAAAATCATGGTAGAATTGCACATGTATAACTGTGTATAGCTGTCATTATTTGTTATTATTTCAATATCTTTGGCATATATTTGCTATGGACTTCTATTATACCAGCAATGATCTCCCTACATCCCATAAACACACATTTGGAGGCGTTTCTCACTGCCTAGCAACCTGACACAAGTGTAGCCAGCTTTACTTTCCACTTGTAAGCCAGTAGAATAGTGTGTAAACATAGGTTCTTCAACCTCACAGCAATGTTCCAACAAAAAAGCTTTTGTGGAACTGAAGTGATATGAGTTGCGGATCTATAAGCTCCCTCAGTCAGCTTGTAGTGAATTCACTCATTAACACTGTATTTCGTAGATCTGCTCTTGCCAGTTCTGCCATCCATGTGCACAGAGCTTGTTTAGAGGGGACGAGGGCGTCTTTGCATTAATGATGTTTTCTGACCGCCGCCACCCCGCCAGCGCCATGCCTTTAATTCGCCGTGATGGTCTGTCATGGTGTAATATGACTCACAGTGCATTGCACATGTGCTTTCCGAGTGGTGCCCCCCTTTGTCGCTTTGAATCAACTTGAGGCCCACAACCGTCACATACGCCACGCTTGTTTGCATGGGCTGCCTTGGCCAGCACAGCTGACCAGCACAGCACAGCCAATGAGAAAAAGAAACAACAGCGTCTGTGTGGGCACTCAACCGTGCCAGTAAAGAGTACATTGCTGATAAATCTGAATAGATGAACCGTAGCAAAACGACGTATGAATATTTTCAGCTGACAATTGGGGGCTGTGGGCTTAAAATTTGCTTGAGAATGGTGAACTGAATGTTGATTATTTGTGTGTGCGTGTGTGGCCTGCATATTTATAGTCTGCTTTGTGTGACTGTGAATGTCAGGACTGATCTGAGAGCAGTGCCTGCAGGGGAGTGAGGCAAGAATCCCCCAGCCTTTGGATTAGTGTCAGTGTGCAGGAAGCGAAGGCTGCACGTCCCCCCCTGAGCTACGTGTGTCTGTTGGGTCTCTAAAGCTGTCTGTTTGAATTCTCTCCATACTACAGTACATAGCATTTCCATTATAGTCTCTCGATTGTCTTGAAGCCCTTCATGACAGCCAGCATCCTCTCCATTAGTTCAGGTTTTCAATCCTCTCCATATCGGTTTGTATCCACTTGAAATGCAAGCCACTTGAACATCAATAGAGATCTAATTCAAAGAATCTGAATGCGGCTGTTGAGAATTCTTAGCAGTCCAAGACAATTCTACATTTCATGAGACAGTCTCTGTGTCACTGGCTCAAGGGATTTGGTCCCTACGTTATATCTGTGAAAGATGTGCCTTGGTCTTGGTCATTATTCATCTTTGCCTATGAGGTTGTTGTATCTATGAGTATTGGTACCAACAAATCAGCATTTTTAAGGCAGGGTAGGCAGCTTCTTCACAGGTAATTTAGATCAGTAAGGTTATGGTGAAACACACTGTATAGGCCTACCTCTTGTTCACTGCTTGGATATGCCTGTACTTGGCAAGGCCTAGATTCAATCAGATCAAGCGTTAACCGGCGATAGCCGACACCTGCATAGCTGATGTTCAAATTCAAGTTTTTACTGATATCCACATGGCAAAGATACTGAAAAACATGAATATTACAATACATACACAATAACACATTCAAGTTGAAATCACAAGTAGAATTCATGACAATATGTACATTACCAGTCATAAGTTTGGACACACCAACTCATTCAAGGGTTTTTCTTTACTTTTACTATTTTCTACATTGTAGAATAATAGTGAAGACATGAAAACTATGAAATAACACATATGGAATCATGTAGTAACCAAAAAAGTGTTAAACAAATCAAAATATATTTTATATTTGAGATTCTTCAAATAGCCACCCTTTGCCTTGATGACAGCGTTGCACACTCTTGGCATTCTCTCAACCAGCTTCACCTGGAATGCTTTTCCAACAGTCTTGAAGGAGTTCCCACATATGCTGAGCACTTGTTGGCTGCTTTTCCTTCACTTTGCTGTCCAACTCATCCCAAACCATCTCAATTGGGTTGAGGTCGGGGGATTGTGGAGGCCAGGTCATCTGATGCAGCACTCCATCACTCTCCTTCTTGCTAAAATAGCCCTTACACAGCCTGGAGGTGTGTTGGATCATTGTCCTGTTGAAAAACAAATGATAGTCCCACTAAGCCCAAACCAGATGGGATGGCGTATCGCTGCAGAATGCTGTGGTAGCCATGCTGGTTAAGTGTGCCTTGAATTCTAAATAGATCACAGACAGTGTCACCAGCAAAGCACCCCCACACCATAACACCTCCTCCTCCATGCTTTACGGTGGGAAATACACATGCGGAGATCATCCGTTCACCCACACGGCGTCTCACAAAGACACGGTGGTTGGAACCAAAAATCTCAAATTTGGACTCAGGACCAAATGACAAAGTTCCACTGGTCTAATGTCCATTACTCATGTTTCTTGGCCCAAGCAAGTCTCTTCTTCTTATTGGTGTCCTTTAGTAGTGGTTTCTTTGCTCATACTCATGAGAACCAGTTTCATCATAGCGCTTGATGGTTTTTGCGACTGCACTTGAAGAAACCTTCAAAGTTTTTGAGATTTTCCATATTGACTGACCTTCGTGTCTTAAAGTAATGATGGACTATTGTTTCTCTTTGCTTATTTGAGCTGTTCTTGCCATAATATGGAATTGGTCTTTTACCAAATAGGGCTATCTTCTGTATAGGGCTATCTTCTGTATACCCCCACTACCTTGTCACAACACAACTGATTGGCTCAAATGCATTAAGAAGGAAAGAAATTCCACAAATTAACTTTTAAGAAGGCACACCTGTTAATTGAATTGCATTCCAGGTGACTACCTCATGAAGCTGGTTGTGAGAATGCCAAGAGTGTGCAAAGCTGTCATCAAGGCAAAGGGTGGCTATTTGAATAATCTAAGTATATAAAATATATTTTGATTTGTTTAACACTTTTTTGGTTACTACATGATTCCATGTGTTATTTCTTAGTTTTGATGTCTTCACTATTTTTCTACAATGTATAAAATAGTAAAAATAAAGAAAAACCCTTGAATGAGGAGGTGTGTCCAAACTTTTGACTGGTAGTCTACATTAAGGAGACTCACAGGATCCATCCTTGTGAAAATTAGAAAGAGTTTAAATTTAACTTGGATCTCCGTCTCAAAATGCGCATCTGCCAATTAAAATCGTTGACGTAGTTGCACGTGATCAAACACTACATGTTAGCTGTTCCAATTACACAACATTTACCCCTATGCTGACCTGAGCAGGTGGCAGTGATTATTTCCTGTAATCAGCCTATCAAATATCTTAGACTTTATATCTACCAACCAATGGCATTTCTTAAAATAGGTCAACTTGGCCACCAGAGGGATATTTTACACCTCCAAATTCAAGGTTTAGGTTTAGTTTTGTTCCGCTTGGTCTGTAGAGGCTGCTAGCTACTAACATTAGACAAAATTAAAAAGGTACGTTTTCGTATACATAACCACGTTTCCATCCACATATTTTATGCGAGTAAAGTTTTTATTATGCTAGAAATGGTGGTAGAAATGCCTTTATGCGCAAATATTGATATAATAACCATCATATCGAGGTAAACTTGGAGTCGCTTGATGATATGGTGTGTGGTCTTCCCACTACGACTTGGGAAACCATGCAGTTTATTAGGCTACAGATTAAATAAATTATGATAACATTTACAGGGTGGTGAAAGTGCACAGTGATCTTGATGTTCCTTTCCAATTAATACTGAGGGTCTTATTCTGGTGACATGATCGATGATTGACTGCCATTTTACAAATACAAATATTCTCGCTTTTATCCATAATAATCTCATCATGTAGACTAGTCTACCTGTGCTGCGAGCTGTTGGCTAAAGCACACATACCGAAACCAGAGTAGGCACATTTGCTATTTCTCGCAACAGTTTTTGTGACAAAACTATCGGTAGAGTTTATAATGCGATGGAAATACATGTAACTTTTATTTGGTACATTAAAACTTAAGCGAAAAATTAAAACATTTGTGCACTAAGTCATCACACACAGTTCTTTTATCAGCAACAAGTCCGTTTGGTGGAAACACACCACTGGTGGGAAATGCATATTTTCTTTATGCAGATTTTAGAATATTCGCATTGGAATATTTTAATTGGCTGATGCGCATTTTGAGATGGATAAAAGGTTTAAATGTAAACTATTTCTAATGTTCGCAATTGCGATTCTTAGTGCAAATCTAGACAAAATAAAAAGACCTAGCTAGCAAAAACAGTTTTGTTGATTAATTTAATGTTTTGGCGGTGTCAAAGGTGTAACACGTTGGAGCTGTTAAATCGGTGAACAGCTGCTCTTGTGATCATTGTCACGAAGCCACACCTGTCCCACTCGCATTAGATGTTCAGAACGAGAAAATGTAGGCTATATAGAAATAATGATGCTCAAATTAAAAATCATTAAATAAAACAATTTGGATTTCTATCAGCCTAATCGAGGTGTAGATTACATCTCAAGCTACAGTGTTCAAACTTGTAAACAAGGTTGCATGGGATTTCTCTTAATGCGACTCAGTGTAGCCAATGGCAATGTCCGCTTTAGGTATAATGCCGGGAGCCGCTTTTGGTTCTCTTTCAGTCAACTCGGTTCGACATCTCACTATGGGACACACGCTTGTGCGTGTCATTCGCTGAAGCCTTATTTGCGGGTGCAGGCCTCGATTTATAACCACCGCAATGCTCTGGTTTCTCTTATGTCTATTTGCTTATGAACCCATTTAACAGCTATCTTCAGAAACATCTCTCAACTTTACTGTTCCATTCGGTGTGGGCTACCACCCTACCACGAGCGTTGAGTGGCTTCTTTTCTATTTAAGCAATTCTGTTAATTTCGGCTTCACTTTACTGAGTGAAGTTACATCAGTTAGCTTGTTAGTAGTGCTGTTTGACGTCAGCTAGCTGTGTGGTTCCACAAAATGAGTGCCTTTTGAGTGCCCTTTGATATTTTAAGTAGAAATTGTTCACCAATATAGAATTTTAAAAGCCTGTTATAATAATTGATAATAACCACACGTGTCAAAGCTAGCAACCTTTCGTGCTAAGCCGCCATTCGTTTTGTTTGGCCGACCGGAGCGGGGCTGTTTCTTCAAAGTGTGTTACCCCACTATTGAAGCACCATCCCCTTTTACATTCTCTTGTAAAAGATAAGCCTAGTAGTGCATTTTACCTCAAGTTACTTGGTTTAAACAGAGTCGGCACATGGTATTAACACGCGCTGGCTTGGTTAACCACCTATCGTCACTCAGGAGGTTATAGCCAGCTAATTAGCTAGCATCACTCTTAGAGCTACTTTCACTAACCTGAAAGTATATAGAATGACTTTATTTCCCACTCCCCTGGTGAATAAAGCTTTCTTTTTCACTGGTACTTCCTGTTTGAGATTTTGCTTGCAAGCAAGAATCAGGAGGATAGAGTTATGGTTAGATTTGCCAAAGGGAGGGCGAGGGAGAGCCTTGTATGCTTTTATGTGTGTGGAGTAAAGGTGATCTAGAGTTTTGTCGCCTGGTAAACATTCGGTAAAACTAATTTTAGTTTCCATGCATTAAAAATCACCGGCCACGAGAAGCGCCGCCTCTGGATATGCATTTTCTTGTTTGCTTACGGCCCTATACAGCTCATTGAGTGCGGTCTTACTGCCAGCATTGGTTTGTCACATAAACACTTAAGGAGCACAGAGAAAAAGACAACTCTAGACAAAAGTAGTCTGTGATGTCACAGGTTTACATTCCCTCTCTACCTATTCAGGGGAATAGTTTTAAGTGTTGTCATCAACAATGATGGTATATTATGGCAGGGGATACAGTAGACAACAGCCTGTTGTCTGGACCTACCGCAGTCTCTATGGGGGTGCCACAGGGTTCAATTCTTGGGCCGACTCTTTTCTCCGTGCATTTCAATGATGTTGCTCTTGCTGCTGGTGACTCTCAGATCCACCTCTACGCAGACGACACCATTTTGTATACATCTGGCCCTTCATTGGACACTGTGTTAACAAACCTCTAAACGAGCTTCAATGCCATACAACACTCCTTCATTAGCCTCCAACTGCTCTTAAACACTAGTAAAACTAAATGCATGCTCTTCAATTGAACGCTGCTGGCACCCGCCCACCCGACTAGAATCACTACTCTCGACGGGTCTGACCTAGAGTATGTGGACAAATACAAATACCTAGGTGTCTGGTTAGACTGTAAACTCTCCTTCCAGACTCACATTAAGAATCTCCAATCCAAAGTTAAATCTAGAATCGGCTTCCTATTTCGCAACAAAGCCTCCTTCACTCATGCTGCCAAACATGCCCTCGTAAAACTGACTATCCTACCGATCCTTGACTTCGGAGATGTCATTTACAAAATAGCCTCCAACACTCTACTCAGCAAATTGGATGTAGTCTATCACAGTGCCATCCGTTTTGTCTCCAAAGCCCCATACACTACTCACCACTGTGACCTGTACGCTCTTGTTGGCTAGTCCTCACTACATGTTCGTCGCCAAACCCACTGGCTCCAGGCCATCTATAAATCACTGCTAGGCAAATCCCTGCCTTATCTTAGCTCATTGGTCACCATAGCAACACCCACCCGTAGTATGCGCTCCAGCAGGTATATCTCACTGGCCATCCCCAAAGCCAACACCTCCTTTGGTCGCCATTCCTTCCATTTCTCTGCTGCCAATGACTGGAACGAATTGCAAAAATCTCTGAAGCTGGAGACTCTTATCTCCCTCACTAACTTTAAGCATCAGTTGTCAGAGCACCTTACCGATCACTGCACCTGTACACAGCCCATCTGAAATTAGCCCACCCAACTACCTCATCCCTATTTGATTTATTTTGCACATTTGCACCCCAGTATCTCTATTTGCACATCATCTCTTGCACATCTATCATTCCAGTGTTAATGCTAATTGTAATTATTTTGCACTATAGCCTATTTATTGCCTTACCTCCATAACTTGCTACATTTGCACACACTGTATATATATTTTCTGTTGTATTTCTGACTTTATGTTTTGTTTTACCCCATATGTAACTCTGTGTTGTTGTTTTTATCGCACTGCTTTGCTTTATCTTGGCCAGGTCGCAGTTGTAAATGAGAACTTGTTCTCAACTGGCTTACTGAGTGGTTTAGGATAAACATAAGTAGCATAAATCAGTCATAAAATAGCCATAAAGTCATCAGAAGAAACTCTCTACAACATTCTCTATAGCTTATAGGATGTCTCACTTATTAAAAGATAACAAATGTTAATTGTTGCCATCTTAATTAAACAAAATGTAGCAGGAGAATGGGAAGGAGTTTGGTGGTTCTGACTTCAGTGCATGGAAACAATGTACAGTTTGTGTTGTAAAATGAGACAGCAGGACATGTCACATAGATGCAATGCTAATTCAGTTATTTTGGATAGCAGCCTAAGGACAGACATGACTGTCCTTGAACCTGACCATTTACAACACAACCACTCAGTAAGAAAGTTGTAGTTGTCTAGTCTCTGGCATAGCTTGGAGTTAACACACAATGTCTGGGTCTAGGCCTAGACAGTGGAAGACTGCAATTACTGATATACTGAAACACCAGCTGTTTCATTCAAAGAAGAGGGCTGTCTTGATTGAATTGATCATGTCTTTACTATTAAATAAATACACATGAAATTAGGTACATTTACATTACACAGAAAAGGAAGAGAAATGCTACGGAATTGTATTGCTAATTCAATCAATGTCTCATATATAGATAATACAAGACGTGTGAATTTTCACAATATGCTCTGAGCAATAAAAAATATCTTTAATACATTTAATCTATCCAAATGTTTAAATCTGGGTTCATTTTCCCAATGAGGCCCTAGCCTCAGAGCGAGCATGCAGTTCACCAGTAGTGGAACTGTCGGCAGTAGGATGGTCACGACGCACCCCTCCATGTTGGCCTCCAGTTCCCACCCCTGGCACTGGCAGTCCCGGTTAATGCTTTGGAACTACATGAGGCGTTTGGCTCCGAGCTGAACGGCGGACAAAAGGGTGTCAGGGATCCAATAACTCAGACTTAATGGCCGGACTAGGGCGATTGTTATCGGTTATGGTATGCTGCAGATATTCCACTGGGCCGTAATAAAAAAAAGAGAGACTGCAGTGTATTGGTACCCATGACATTCTAATATGGGAATGGTTTCATGTTCATAAACGCTGACACCAGTTGCTAACCTGATAGATATTGTATATACTGTATTGATAACCTGCTATTAGATAACCTGGAATGATAAGCTGGTATTTGTAGATAACATGGAATGATAACCTGGTATTAGATAACCTGTAATGATAACCTGGTACCCATAAATAACCTGTAAGGATAGCCTGTAATGATAACTTGGTCTTTGTAGATAACCTGGAATGATAACCTGGTATTTATTGATAACCTGGAATGGTCTTTGATAACCTGGTATCTGTAGATAACCTTGAATGATAACCTGGAACGATAACCTGGCATTTGTAGATAACCTGGAATGATAACCTGGTATTCATGTCCTGTTTATCTTTTGTTACAGTGCTATCAGTTGATGGCTTAGGAGAGGATGTGCTGGCTGGTACTCTTTGAATTGGCAGAGAAAGAGCAAATATTATGACTGGTCATCTGGGGTGAGACAACGGACATCGATAACCACAGATCTACTGCAACAGTGAACCCAGCGATCGGACATCGGAAGTTTGAATGGACAAATTGGACATTGGGACATTATACGGAGCGCACAAGGAGCGAAAATCTTTTCTAGTAAGCCTGGAGGCAGGGAAATGAGTAAGTCATGGCCCAAATGATTGCCTTAATTATTACATATATACCTATATATGAAGTGATGAAACTAGAGACTTATCCGAGTTCAAATATGTTTTCTTTATCTGTGAAACAGTGTCTTGTAAGGAACAGATGTGAATATTTTAATAAGAGAAAAATTGTTTGGTTGTAATGTTGACATTGTTTTAGTTGGGTCTGCTTTGTAGGTGTCATTGATAACCAAATGGTGGAGTTGCTCTCTGCTTACGTGCAGCCAGCAGAATGAGTTGATCTATTTTTATCTCGTTTCATATTGTCAACCAAAATAAGGCTGGCTTGAGGCGGAGCTGCTCGCTCAGCTAGCAGCTACAATGTCTTTCAATTCACAACATCATGTAATGACAACTATATTCCAATTCAGAAAGGAGTAGGGAGTAAAAAATGAGACAAAATGACTCTACTATATACATGAAACACATCTGATTATTTTGTCCTCTTTTTTTCACATACTGTAAGCATCTGTTCACACACTCTCACACACAAAAGATGTCAGGTGCGCGCACACACACAGACACAAGAGAATGACCTACCGAAGGGACACAAAGGGTTTTCCCTAAGATGCAAATTGTATTTCATTGACAACTATGTTAGTGATAGAATTGACCAGCTGCTTTGTTGACACAAACCTCGATCCATTTAAAGTTAACTGTATGCAAAGTAACATGGAAGTGTGTTATATATTTTTTTTAACCTAGCCTTGACTATTACTTAACCAAAGTTGAAACCCTGATTTTATTGTACGTGGTGGACACTTCCTCTGGAGATGTTGTGAAAATAGATACACATTGAATAGAACATATGTACATATGCTGATGTTTATATTTCTGTGTCCTACAATGTGTCGCAAATCATGGCATTTGAGACAATTCTACTTAGTTTGACTGTTAACAATGTTCCGATCTTCAGAAGTCATGTTCCATTTTTATTTACATGAACATTGAACATGTTGTGGATGCTGCTCCAATCAAGATCTATGATTTTCCCCTTCAATTTTGTTTTTTGGCAAGTGGCTGTTTCTTATTGTGCTGTTCTCATATAATTACTCGTAGAAAATCTGCCCACTCTCTTTTGGCCTGCTTTCAAAGACACAGAGTTGGATGCACTGCTTGCTTGTTGCAGCTTTATCAGACAAATCAAGTGTTTGCTTTTTTAAAACATAAATGCCATCTTATGTTTAACCCCATCCTTCTTACATTCAGTCAACAGCCAAGAACTTAGTAATGCTCGCTCCTGGGCGTGCTGTCTATTATTGTGATGTCGGCCCATGATGACTGTGCTTCAGCAACACAAAGTTCTTTATTCTTTGTATGTTATTGAAAGGGGTGGAACCTAATATTATACACAGTATTATGTGCATAGACAATGGACTGGATCTCTATTCTCTTCCATAAAAAGAAAACATACATATTTCATTGTACTGTCTGGAAAAGACACAGAACACTTGAACTCATATCAGTGTCTGTTCTTCATCTGCTTACATAGAAAATCCTAATTATACACCCCCCCCCCCCCCCCCCCACAAAATAGTTAGAGGGGTGTAGTCAAGATTTTCCTCAATGTTCAGAAAACCCTATCAAACTTACCATGCTACCCTCTGCTAAAAATGACTTTGTTATCAAATTCTTAAGCATCATTGGTTATTTACCCAATGACTGCAGAAAAAGTAAGTGCTGTTTATTCCCTGATCCCATAGTCCCATTGTTTTACATTTTGAAGCAAACACAAAACCCCATGCACGTTCTGATAATTTATGTCTGTCAGTCAAAGTGTAATAGTTTAAAGCTAAATCCCTCAGCAGTTAATGGTATAATTTAGTGTGCCTAGCAAGAAGTTGTTGTGTCTTGCCATAGTTAAGCTAAAATACTCTGGATTCCCAAATTGTAGTAGAATAAGCAGTAACTTAGTTTTTCTACTATATTACGACGTTACTATACTGTTAGATACTGTATACTGTTAGCCAAGCTGACCTTCTTCCTAGTTATCTACCCAATCCATAGTATAAGTGACGGCTTCTTTTGAAAATATGAATCAGTGTTATGTTCCGGCCTAAAGCACTTCACATAATGATGAGAATGTAAAAATAATAAAAAGCCATTCTAAGTAATTGGTATAGCCTGTGTAGCCTGAAGACCACAACAATGATATTTGACTACATTATGGTAACATATTATGGTAATGACCTAACTGTGATTGGACTGAACTGAAAAGACAAAGTCAAAGAAAAGGCTTTTTACAATGCTCTAATATCAAATATGGGGTTTAGCCCTGCCTACAGTATCTAGATGTATCCTTAGTATAGATATGAGGCCTGTTTCAAGGTGTGACTAGTTACAGTGAAAAGGTCCAGAAAATGGACAACTAGCTGGTCTGTCTTTGAACACTAACCTGGGCCCGTATTCACACAAAGTGTCTCAGAGTGCTGATCTAGGATCAGGTCCCCTGTCCAGGTTATCTTATTCATTGTGATCTAAAAGGTCAAACTGATCCTTTATCAGCACTCCTACTCTGACACGCTTGATACATACTGCCCCATATATAACAAACATGTACAAATCAAATCAAGTTTTATTTGTTACACGCTTCGTAGACAACAGGTGTAGACTAACAGTGAAATGCTTACTTACAGGTTCATTTTCAACAATGCAAAGTTAAAGGTAAAAAAATTAATACAATATTTAAATAGTGACATGAGGAAAAAATACACAGTGAATAACAAAAAAAAATAATGAGTAAAAATAACATGGCTATATAGAGGAACTACCAGTACCGAGTCGATGTGCAGGGGTACGTGGTAATTGAGGTAGCTATGTGCTGTACGTATAGGTAGGGGTAAAGTGACTAGGCAACAGGATAGATAATAGACAGTAGCAGCAGCGTATGTGGTGAGTGTGAAAGTGTGTATGAATGTGTGTTGCGTCAGTATGCATGTGTGTGCATGTTATGTGTGTGTGGGCGTATGTAGTGTGTGTGTGTGTTGGTTTCAGTAATATGTTTCAGCCATGGAATCATTGTACCATCACTAAGTACGTTTACCATGAACATCCACATGGAAATGACATGGGTTATTTTTCTGTTAAAATGTAACTCAATGTTAATGCTGTCCGAGTAGGTGTGTGTATGTGTGAACCATTCATTTTCATGAAGCTGGAGGGTCATTAAGGGGGTGAAATCAAAATGGAACTGTCTCTTAAAGTTGATATTAAAACAACTCCGTAGAAGTGTATTTCAGGATGTGTATAATATTTCTACAGTCCAAATGTGATAAAGTACCCATGTTTTGGTCAGCCTTGCTTTTTTCTGCATGATGCTTTGTTTTTGAAAAGTGCATCCTAATCTGAGATGTGTGTATTCTTTTCTTGAGGTTACTTCTTCTCTCTGAACTATCTTAGGAGCTCGATCATTTCCTACCCTTATTTTTTATTAATTTTTTTTTTTTTGGGGGGGTAAATCTTCAGACATTTGGATTTTCTACATTAATATAATTTTTGTAGGCAGCAATATGAGATGTGATTGAACGGAGTATGTGCAATGTTGAATAAAGACAAATATAATATATTAAATAAAAACAAGCGCGAGAGTGACTTGAAGGTATTGCAACAACGTGATCCATGAGTGGTATTCATATGTCACCTCATAATTTACTGTCCTTACGCAAGAAGCACCTGTTGGACATGTTTTGCCTTATTTTCTCCCCCATAGCCATTGCTATACAGTGCATTCGGAAAGAATTCAGACCCCTTGACTTTTTCCACATTTTGTTACGTTACAGCCTTATTCTAAAATGGATTAAATATATATTTTTCTCATCCAGCTACACACAATACCCCATAATGACAAAGCAAAAACAGGTTTTTAGAGATTTTAGCCATTTTTACATAAGTATTCAGACACTTTACTCAGTACTTTGTTGAAGCACCTTTGGCAGTGATTACAGCCTCGAGTCTTCTTGGGTATGACACTACAAGCTTGGCACACCTGTATTTGTGGAGTTTCTCCCATTCTTCTCTGCAGATCCTCTCAAGCTCTGTCAGGTTGGATGGGGAGCGTCGCTGCACAGCTATTTTCAGGTCTCTCCAGAGATGTTAGATCGGGTTCAAGTCCTGGCTCTGGCTGGGCCACTCAAGGACATTCTGTGACTTGTCCCAAAGCCATTCTTGCGTTGTCTTGGCTGTGTGCTTAGGGTCGTTGTCCTGTTGGAAGGTGAACCTTCGCCCCAGTCTGAGGTCCTGAGCACTCTGGAGCAGGTTTTCATCAAGGATCTCTCTGTACTTTGCTCCGTTCATCTTTCCTTCGATCCTGACTAGTCTCCCAGTCCCTGCCGCTGAAAATCATCTCCACAGCATGATGCTGCCACCACCATGCTTCACCATAGGGATGGTGCCAAGTTTCTGCCAGACCTGACACTTGGCCAAAGAGTTCAATCTTGGATTCATCAGACCAGAGAATCTTGTTTCTCATGGTCTGAGATTCCTTTAGGCTTTTTGGCAAACTCCAAGCGGGCTGTCATGTGCCTTTTACTGAGGAGTAGCTTCCGTCTGGCCACCCTACCATAAAGGCCTGATTGGTGGAGTGCTGCAGAGATGGTTGTCCTTCTGGAAGGTTCTCCACAGAGGAACTCTGGAGCTCTGCCAGAGTGACCATCGGGTTCTTGGTCACCTCCCTGACCAAGGCCCTTCTCCCCCGATTGCTCAGTTTGGCCGGGCGGCCAGCTCTAGGAAGAGTCTTGGTGGTTTCAAACTTCTTCCATTTAAGAATGATGGAGGCCACTGTGTTCTTGGGGACCCAGAAATGTTTTGGTACCCTTCCGCAGATCTGTGCCTCGAAACAATTCTGTCTCGGCGCTCTACGGACATTTCCTTCGACCTCGTGGCTTGGTTTTTGCTCTGACATGCACTGTCAACTGTGGGACCTTTATAGACAGGTGTGTGCCTTTCCAAATCATGTCCAACAATTGAATTTACCACAGGTGGACTCCAATCAAGTTGTAGAAACATCTCAATGATGATCAATGGAAACAGGATGCACCTAAGCTCAAAATCTACTTCAGCAAGTAAGCCATCAATTGTTGCTGGTTGGAATGAATGTGAAGTGCTCCTTTGGTTACATAATGATTTATTTATTATAAAGAGCAGAATGTTAATGTCATGGAACATTTGACGCTAAAATGTAAAATGAAGACAGTGGTTCACTGGCTCTGAGTCTCTCCCTCAGTTACTGTTCAGTTAGGTAAAATGATCTAGCATGTTCTTTAAGACTGGCCCCTTTTGTCTCTCACTCAGTGTCAGCTAACCTCCGTCACTAGAGACTGAGGATCACGATGACAGGACGTTTTCTTCCAAAGGGGTCTTTAGGTTGTTGTTTCTTAAACCTGATGCTCGAGTCATTCATGTTTGGCACTGTTTAAATATTTTAAATGGGTCCGTCGTGCTGCAATTACTTGACTCTTGGACAAGCGCCAGCCGTATCAGTCAAGCCCTCGACAAAGGCATTGCACTGTACCTGCTCTCTGTGCTTCTCACAATTAGCTGATCAGGGACACATCCACAGCAGCAGCCACTGTTCGCAGCAGCCAAACCACAAGCTTCACCACAGGGACATTTTACCCAGCTGTTTTTAGACAAATACCACCTAAAGTATTTGAAAATGTTGAAGGAAACATATGAAATAAGTGCTAAATGCATTATTACTTCATTACGTTTTTTAAAGGGGACACAACATTTGAAATACACCTGAAGCAAGGTTAACAAAATAATTGTCTCCTTGATGATTCTGGATTCTTATCATAATGATCATCAAGGAGACATAATAATTTTGTTACCCTTGCTTCAGGTGTATTTAAAATATCCACTCCCCTTTAAGAAAGGCAATGAGGTAATAATGCACTTGTCATTGTGTGTGATAGTGTTCTCTCTCAAAGGTCAATGTGTGACACTGGGGCCAGACCACGAGGGGCGTAAATTAGACATGTGTGGAGTTATATATAGCCGGGCGCCCATCACAGCTGTCCTCTGAAACTGGGTGAACCTGCAGAGGGGGATACAAAAGGTTCTGTCCACATACACTTGCTGCGCACACACACACACATGCACACACACACATGCCGGGACACACATGCGCACACACAATTACTCGCACACACACGCAAACGCAAACGCACACACGCACACATACATACATACACACACACAGAAACACATCCAGACCGCATATAGAGTAATGTTTGTTGTTGTTTCCATAGCTTTTGTTAGCGCCTGCCACTGTCTTCCAGGAATAGGCTCCATCACTCAAAGGCGTAACACAAGACTTGACAGGGAGAAATATCCCTGCACATGGTAGGCCCAGCGCTACGCTCTCATGCCAGCAAATGTGGCGTTCATCTTTTCTGCTGCCTTCAATTCGGAGCACTGGAAACATAATGCCTCTGTACAGTACTGGCCCCTGAAATGGGACACCCCAAATCCCCAACAGTACCTGTCTTCTACTCTACACTGTTCCTTCCTATCCCTCCCTCCTACGAGCTAGCTTACCATTTGTGGCAATAGTGGTGTGTACAATAGGACTGCAGGTTGTCAACGACATGAAGATAACGTACATATATGTCCTACAAAATCACCCCTAATGTCAACAGGTGACAAAAAACATGTCATGTTGATAGAAAAGATGTTCTTCTACTTTTTGAAAACGATAATAGTCAAAGACAACAGTGTTATGACTCAAGCACCAACCTTCCCTAAGGGTGTGTTTACAAAGCGTTGCAGACAGTGTGACTGGCCCTGACCTTGGACGTAGAGCCATAGCATTTTTCTTGCTCTCTCAACTCATCAAATATTGCTTTCATAGTGATTTAATAAATGTAAAACTGCTAAGGTGAGCACATTAAAGGCATTCATCTGAATAATGTAAACGTTTTGAGATACAGTAGTGTTTGCTGAGGTGTTTTTTCTGCAAAGACTAAATAGAAGTTTGTTTACCTGACTTAAGGGTGAATTTAATCACACCTGCTTCAGCAATGTTCATGCATTATCTTTGTTAACACGACTGCTAACCCTGCACGTGTCTAATTCTGAGAACTGGAAGTATTCCCCATGTTTACATACTGTACTGTGAATACTGAAATGCAAACTTGAGCAGTGATGAGAAGTGTCACAAAATGTAATAGAAGACTTGAATCTGAGTGGGAAAAAGTATATGAAAATACAAATAGGCTCTTTCAGTGCCTACACTCATTGTTCAGTTGTCAACTGGCCATCATCTCACAAAACAAATCAAATCTAAATGTAAGCAGAAATTGCTATATGCTGGGACTGCCTAACTTGGAAGAGGTGGTACCCAAGATAACAGAAAATAATGTGCTCCCACCTTGTGGTACTAAAATCATGCATTTACAGGGTAGTTATATAAACAAGTACATTGCAATTACATTGTAAGTATACATTGTTAATTGGTATTTTGTTAGTACTTACAAATTGTGATTAATTCATATAAAGTTGGAACAAACTGGTACTATGTGGTGAACAGGCAGACAGTTAAGCCCATACATGTACAATATGTACAATATCTGTGGTTGAACCCCTGACACTGAATTCATAACATCTGTAATCAACTCACAACAGTACATTCACCACAGCACCTCTGTGTGGTTGGGATTAGGTGGTCACAGGTCAACTGCCAAAGGAAGGTCAAGGTCCAGTGAGGAGGTCTTGGCTTATTGCATTGATAAGCCAGCCAGAGATTTGGAGCATGTCTTTACTGTTCTATAATCCCACCAGATCCAAGATAACCACAAGGTTGGGGAGAATTCTATTCTTGGATGGATTAAAAACATGTTTTGTTAGGTCATGTGAGGAGTGCTTATGATGAGGTAGCTTTACTCCCTTAGCCCCCTGTCTACCGTTGCAAAAGAAAAGAGGGAGAAAATAAGGATGTTGGGGAAGATCATTTTCTTCAAAAATGGCTAAATAAATGAACTTTGCTGAACTACATACCAGCATTTTTACAAAAGCAAATCGTTAAAGGTCTACTGTATGTTAAAGACAAGCATATTCAATACACACATCATGATACATTACACTGTAATGCCAATTCACCTAGGTCATCTCTGATCACCTTGTCATTCTAATGTGCTGAGCTAGAAATATGTTTAGCAGTTACCTACAGAATGAGTCTGTGTACTGTAATGTTTAGCCATTTATGTGTGCACTTTTCCATGACTATGGAATGTTCCGGTTATCATCATAGCCTATCAATGAAATGGCTGCAAATAATACATCCGTTTGATAGTAGGCGTTATGTAACACGTTATGTTTTGCTCCAATTGTCTGCAGGAGCTCTGTCTGAGCTTATTCCCTTGTCTCTAGAGGACACTGCCAGGAGTGAAACGGTTTGTACGTAGAGAGAGGGCGCTGTGCTGCTCTGGCAACAAAATGCATTTGGGTGACGTGTGAAGGGAAAATTATGTTTGTTGTCATGGTAACTGCCAGTATGGTTTGTCTGGAGCAAAAAACATACCCTGGCAAGGGGCTAGTCTGATTCCAGCACTCATTCAGAGGAGAGCTCTCCTCCATATCTTCTCCATTTTGAAAGAGACGTTCATCTTATTGAAAAGGCTAAACGTTCTGTCGTGCACAAAATTTGAAGAACTAAAGGCTAAGACCCTGTTCAATCAAAACCTGGGACTGGATTTCCGGGTAAAGTGCATTCCCAGCAAACAGGAGATGTCCTGAGGACATTCGGCGACGTTCCCATTAGGTCCCTTAAAGGTTTCGGCGTGACGTTATCTCTCTGACATTCTAAGAACATTGCGTGATGGTCCCAAGGAAACGTTCTCTGGGGGACCTTTGTCTAGGTCCCAGTAAGTTCCCAGGACGTCACTAAGGACCATGTCAGGACCTTTTTAGGACATTCATTTTTACTAGTCTTTAGGACGTTGCGTGATGGTCCCAAGGGAATGTTCTCTGGGGGACCTTTGTCTAGTTCCCTGTAAGTTCCGACGTCCTAAGTACTAGTAAAATGAACGTCCTGAGAACTTCCTGATTCCAGCACTTCGGGGGACGTTCTCTGGGGGACCTTTGTCTAGTGCCCTGTAAGTTCCCTGGACGTCACTGAGGACCATGTCAGGACCTTTTTAGAACATTATCAGGACGTTCATTTTACTAGTCCTTAGGACGTCTCTTGATGGTCCCAAGGGAAAGTTCTCTGGGGGACCTTTGTCTAGTTCCCTGTAAGTTCCAGGGGACGTCACTGAGGACCATGTCGGGACCTTTTTAGAACGTTCTCAGGAGGTTCATTTGACTAGTCCTTAGGACGTTGTGTGATGGTCACAAAGGAACGTTCTCTGGGGGGCCTTCTTCTAGTTCGCGGTTTGTTCTCTGGGACGTCCCCTGGACAAACTGGGAACTAGACAAATCCTCCAGGGGAACATGACACAATGTCCCGAGAACGTCCTAAAAACATCCTCAAAACGTCCCCGGGACCAACCAGGAACTAGACAAAACCTCCACGGGTTCATGGCAAAACGTCCTGACAACTTTTGGCAAACATGACGTGACGTCCTAACGACTCATTATTGTTAGCAGACCAAAAATAAAAATCTTCCTGTGTAGCAAGTTGTCACCATCTATGGCAGGGTTCCCCAACTAACGGCCCGCAGGTGATATAAAAGACTGTAAAAACACCAGCAAATCAGCTCCAAGTTATTTTAATTTTGGATATCTGTTCCAAAGTAATTCCACACATAATAGAGAGATGATGTATATGTGATCATATACAAATGTAAGCAAGGTTTGAAATTATTAGGTTTTAGTCAAATGTTATATCTGTTTGGGCTTCTTACGGTCAATTTGCAGTCTACAAATTATTTGTAATTATGTTCTGGCCCCCTGACCATCCGCTCAAGAAAAAAATCGGCCCGCGGCTGAATCTAGTTGATGATCCCTGGCCTATGGTTACAAATTACGCTTTTAAACTGCCCTAAATGGTAAAGAACTACATGTTTTGAATGATGGGAATACAGTATGTGCCCTCGCAATTATGTTAGAGCATGTCAACTCACCTTGTCAACTCACCATTCTAGTGGTATGCTTTTGAAGGTGTCTCTCAGTCCATGGCATGAGCCCGACAAAAGAGAGGTATCTGGACATTGATCACCTGCTAATTCCATGTACAGTGGAACAGGACAGTAAAATAATCATCAGCTATGTCTTTCTAAGTAGATACAGTATCTGTGGAAAATGACCATGGAAAAGCAACAAATGGTACAACGTTATTCACAAAAATATATCAATAAATATATGCCCTTATTGTGGATAACTTGGGTATTATAATTGACAATCTGTCAAAAAGAGAGAGTTGAATGGCCGTTGAGTGGCACACTGAAGGCACACCTGAAAGAGTGATAGCAGTCTTCGCTAGTCTTGGCTAAGCTGAGGCACAGTTGTGTGCTGCCACTGCTTTTTTGATACATGACTTTAACACATTTCAGTCTGACATCTTCCAGACTTCACTGGCGAGGAGGAGCGAAAGAGAGGAGAGGGATGCTAACAGCTTCCTGCAGAATCAAAGCACTTCTCCTTCAAGTCACACACATTAGTGGAATATAAATGTATTCATCAAAGACCACACACACACACAACTGAGGCATGCAGCATGTGCAGATGTAACATTCACTCATATTCGACGGTAATCCGCTACACAGCTGTAACATGATTGATGTCTGCTTTGATTGTTTGCACGAGTGTGAACCGAAAGCCATACATATTTCTCCTCCAAGAACCCGCACTAAAATTAGCATGACCTTTTTAAATCTTGTTTTTCTCACAGACCAAAATAGAAACTAAATGTCTCGAAGGGAAACAAATGGCATCCTCCGGTTCTGAGCAAGTATCACACATACAGGCTGCGCCGGGGAGCTCAGGCTTTACATAAAATGAGCGTTGATAAATTTAGCTTGGGCTTACGTAACCACGCTCGGTTTGAATCATACTGATGAAGCAGAAAAAAACTTGAAACGTATTTAATTTCTCAGAGTTGCTCGGCTAATGAATTTGCAGTAAAGCTGCAGACGTGACACACAGCGTTGACAGCGACGCGCTTGACAGGGAGCTGGTATTGGGGTGCAGCTAAGCTGATAGACTCATGCTGTTATGGTAATGTTGCCTTCGACGTTGTTGGCTTCCTCAGCGTCTGTTCTGAAAGCTCCCAAATCTGGGGAGAATAAATACATAAACAGGTACGTACGCACGTAGCACTGTGATAGGATCTGCGTTTGCGCACCTGGGCCTAACTTTTACCAGACAAATAAACTGATCTGGCGCCAGTTTCTGAGGACAGATTTACATCCAGAGGCTATATAGGCTCCAAATCACTGGTGCATGATGGGAAAAATACGTGCATCCAAGACTAAATTAACCCAGGGGGCCCAAAAACTGTCTTCAGCAACTCAGTCAGTTATTCATCCCAAAAACGATGTCCAAACTTTGTCTTAACCTTTAACAGAGGTTTGATGATTAATACAGACATAGACATTCAATTTTTGTAGACCTCTCATATTAGCAGTGGTAACCCGTCATTCAGGGCAGGTAGGGCAGAGCCACCTGTTTAAAATAAATAAAAGTTGGCCTGTTTAGCATGTAATTCTGGCATTAATTCATGTCACATTTTAGCAAACAATGTAAAGAAAGAAATCCTTGAGTAAATAAAGCAGCATACAAACTAGGTCTCTTTAGCCCTCCGCACCTCTCTGATTCAGAGGGGTTGGGTTAAATGCGGAAGACACATTTCGGTTGAATGCATTAAGTTGCGCAACTTACTAGGTATGACCTTTTCCTTTCCCTTTCTTTCTTGAGTAAGGCAGCTCCAAAATGCAGCTGTTTCAAACTATCTCACTGCTTTCTGTGGTGGAGGGGCAGCCAGCGAAAGCACAGAGTGTTGTTAATCTTCTCTGGTTGCGCTGTGATTGGCTCATGGCTCTGTCACTCATGGGGACACTACATCACCACGGAATCTACGGGAGAGCTAGGCAGTTCAAGACCCCCTTGCGTGCTGCCATAGATTTACAGTAGAAGTGCCCGTCCAAGAAAGCCCAAGGTCATTGGTCACAGACAAAATGACGTCAAATGACGTTATATCTCCTTGTAGCTTTGATTGGACTGATCATGTCAACATCATACTTTCTAAATCTTAGCTAGCACGCTAGCTAGCTAGATAAGCAGTTATCATCATGAATCATGTTGACAATCTACTAGCAAATCCTTTTCAATCCTTGTAATATGAAGTGAAATTACAGATAAAATATATCGGTGCACATCGGCCATTGGACATAAACATTACACAACAAGTCGGAAATGTCAAATTCAACAATGAGTGGTTTGGAAGGAAGCAGTGCTTTTGGGCTCCCGAGTGGTGCAGCGGTCTAAGGCATTGCATCTCAGTGCTAGAGGGGTCACTACAGACCCTGGTTTGATTCCAGTCCCATAGGGCGGCGCACAATTGGCCCAGCGTCATCCGGGTTTGGCCGGGGTAGGCCGTCATTGTAAATAAGAATTTGTTCTTAACTGACTTGCCTAGTTAAAAATAAAAAATAAAAAGTGCGTCGCAAAGCAATCACTAATTTGCTTCCCCTGCCAGCTATTCGGTGGAGAGGGTGTGTGATTCAAGTGGGTTTAAGGATTTAAAACGTGTGTCTGAAAGGGTCTCAAAACATGAGAATTGTGCATCACATGTAGAGAACGCTGTTAAACTTAGATTACTGGGGAAATCAAACATTGTGGCTCAGCTAGACACCTCATATAGACGAGCCATGACCTTCACAACCAACGAATGGAGGAGAATAGGTACGTGCTTGCCAGAATTATAGCATGCATTAAATTGTGTGGCAATTGTGAGACAGCACTGCGGGGCAATGACAAGTCGGCCGACTCCTGCCCAGGCATTTTCAGGTGTATTTTTTAGACCATGCGTGAAGGTGATTACAGGCTACAAAGGCATTATGACGACCAACCACTTTTTAAGGGTACATCAAGCACGATCCAAAACAAGCACCCTTAAAAGGATAAAAACCTTCACACGCAACACCATAGGCCAGAAAATATTGAATGTATTGGCCATGCTGTCAAACCAGCATGACTTCACTCAGAGAATGCCAGACTTTGATGACCAAGTAATTGAGAAGTTTGCCCACAAGAAGGACTGCCGCGCCACCTTCCTGTTCAAGTGAGCACAGCACAACAACGGTGAGTCCAAAAATATGTCTCATATGCTGCTGCAGAAGTGATGTAATATGCCAGGGAGATACATATGTATAGATAAGAAAGTAACACTAAGTGTACAGTGCATTTGGAAAGTATTCAGACCGCTTGACTTTTTCCACATTTTGTTACGTTACAGCCTTGTTCTAAAATTGATTAAATTGTTTTTTTTCCCTCATCAATCTACACACAATACCCCATAATGACAAAGCCAAAACGTTTTTTTTTTTGTGTGTGTGTGCAAAATAAAAAAATTAAATAAACGGAAATATCACATTTACATAAGTATTCAGACACTTTATTCAGTACTTTGTTGAAGCACCTTTGGCAGCGATTGCAGCCTTGAGTCTTCTTCAGTATGACGCTACAAGCTTGGCACACCTGTATTTGGGGAGTTTCTCCCATTCTTCTCTGCAGATCCTCTCAAGCTCTGTCAGCTTGGATGGTGAGTGTCGCTGCACAGCTATTTTTTCGATAGGGTTCAAGTCCGGGCTCTGGGTGGGCCACTCAAGGACATTCAGAGACTTGTCCCGAAGCCACTCCTGCGTTATCTTGACTGTGTGCTTAGGGTTGTGAACCTTCGCCCCAGTCTGAGGTCCTGAGCGCTCTGGGGCAGGTTTTCATCAAGGATCTCTCTGCACTTTGCTCCGTTCATCTTTCCCTCGATCCTGACTAGTCTCTCAGTCCCTGCCGCTGAAAAACATCCCAGCAGCATGATGCTGCCACCACCATGCTTTACCGTAGGGATGGTATTGGCCAGGTGATGAGCCTGGAGTTCAATCTTGGTTTCATCAGACCAGAGAATCTTGTTTCTCATGGTCTGAGAGTCCTTTAAGTGCCTTTTGGCAAACTCAATGCGGGCTGTCATGTGCCTTTTACTGAGGAGTGGCTTCCGTCTGGCCACTCTACCATAAAGGCCTGATTGGTGGAGTGCTGCAGAGATGGTTGTCCTTCTGGAAGGTTCTCCCGTCTCCACAGAGGAACTCTGGAGCTCTGTCAGAGTGACCATCGGATTCTTGGTCACCTCCCTGACCAAGGCCCTTCTCCCCCGATTTCTCAGTTTGGCCAGGCGGCCAGTTCTAGGAAGAGTCTTGGTGGTTCCAAACTTCTTCCATTTAAGAATGATGGAGGCCACTGTGTTCTTGGGGACCTTCAATGCTGCAGAAATGTTTTGGTACCCTTCCCCAGATCTGTGCCTCGACACAATCCTGTCTCTGAGCTCTACAAACAATTCCTTCGACCTCATGGCTTGGTTTTTGTTCTGACATGCACTGTCAACTGTGGGACCTTATATAGACAGGTGTGTGCCTTTCCAAATCATGTCCAATCAATTGAATTTACCACAGGTGGACTCCAATCAAGTTGTAGAAACATCTCAAGGATGATCAATGGAAACAGGATGCACCTGAGCTCAATTCCGAGTCTCATAGCAAAGGGTCTGAGTACTTATGTAAATGTTATACATTTGCAAACATTTTTAAAAACCTGTTTTCACTTTGTCATTATGGGGTATTGTGTGTAGATTGATCAGGATTTGTATATTTAATCTATTTTAGAATAAGGCTGTAACGTAACAAAATGTGGAAGAAGTGAAGGGGTCTGAATACTTTCCAAATGTTGTGTAGTAAGCTGTTACTAGCCTGTGTGTCTTCCTCAAATAATTTGGTCCCTCTCCCCCTCAGAACTTAGTCTATTGTTCGGACTTGGTGGTGCACATGTAGCCTATAGCCTGTTTTAGAGAAATGTCATCATCGAATATTGTAAGAGATTTCATTGTCTGCTTATGTGTACCCGTTATTTAGCCTACTGTTCTGACTTGGTGTACAGGGAGAACACTATAAGAACGGCCCATGTTCAGAATTCTGCCGCTGTCCATTTCAAAAGTGTTGAACGAATAGTCATATAGGCTACATCGGTCTCAGCTAACTCATATCTTAATCGAAATTACAGCTTGCCTCTTATCTGCTCATCATTCCTTTATGCCATAGTTTGTACATCTCCGTTGAATACCTGCTCTTTCCATGACATAGATTGACCAGGTGAATCCAGGTGAAAGCTATGATCTCTTATTGATGTCACCTGTGAAATCCACTTCAATCAGTGTAGCTGAAAGGGAAGAGACAGGTTAAATAAGGATTTTTAAGCCTTGAGGCAATTGAGACATTGATCGTGTATGTGTGCCATTCAGAGGGTGAATGGGCAAGACAAAAGATACAAGTGCCTTTGAATGGAGAATGGTCCTAGGTGCCAGGCGCACTGGTTTGAGTGTGTCAAGAACTGCAACGCTGCTGGGTTTTTCTCGAACAACAGTTTCCCGTGTGTGTCAACAATCGTCCAGCACCCAAAGGACATCCAGCCAACTGGACACAACTGTGGGAAGCATTGGAGTCGACATGGGCCAGCATCCCTGTAGAACACTTTCGACACCTTGTAGAGTCCATGCCCCTTACTTTGTGTATTATATTTAGCTCATATGCTTTTCTCCACTAGGAGGGGATACTATATAATGTTGTTGGGTATGTAGCCATGTTTGCCAGTGACAGTCTCTTCCTATTCAAATATTTGTGTTCAACAAAAAGTTCAGTAATAGACCCATGTAATTCCAGTTCATATTGTGAGGGTTGTTTTTTTCTTTGCATAATGCGCTGTCTGTGTGTCAGTATTTATAAAAGTGGATCCTCTTGATTGTATTTTCCTTCCTTTCAAATGGTAGATTAACTGCTGAGTCCGTATCTCTCTTTGTCTCTCGTCGCAGCTCGTTTGCTTGCCCTTGCTTATAATTAGAGCTAAGTGTTAATGATATAAAAACAAACATGATGAATTTACTGAACATAAATGTAATAATGTTTGTGTATGGTTCTAAACAAGTCAAAACTAATGTCAGCATTTGTTATTATTGAAGGAGAATGCGGTTCTTATCGAGTTACACAAATCCACAATGAGTCAGTAGAAACCATATTTATTTAAGCAAGTCAGCCATATCAGCTATGATTTTTTTTTTAAGGCAGTAAATCAGGCTGAATGAACTGTTTCGCTGCCAGACGAGGCTCCGCTGATAGCCAGGTGTAGCGGTGGTAAGGATTCACCCCATGGTGCTGAAAGGAAAGCACCGCTGTCGGAACAGCTTTATGAAAGGCCCTAACAGTTTGTGGACACTGTTTGTCACCGTTATAGTGCATTTAATGTATTGTTTAGTGTTGTGTTGTGTAGTGGCTTCGCTGGCATGCATCTACAAAAAATTGGTTGAGTTTGCCCCTCCAAGATATACATGCTAAAATCGCCACTGCATATTAGATTAAAGGAAGAATGGAGACAATGTCAATAGAAGAGTGGACAGTTGCTTTGTGTCTGTGTTTGCTGGAAAATGACCAGAAGGGGAAAAACAGAATGGCCTCCAAGTAAATGTCAGTCTTCCTCATTATCACCCAGGATCCAATAAACATATTCAAATGAGTGCTTGCATGTCACCTTACTGTTCTACTGATCCTCCCTCCCTACCATCACCAACTTGAGTAAGAAACATGCCGCAGGTTCTTCCAAAGTTCCCCTGGCAAAATGACCACCCATCCTTATCAAATCTGGACCGGGGAAGGGGGAGAAGGAATGCGTACAGCAGAAGTCAAATGAGTTGTGGATTATACAGCGCTACTTATGAGGAAGGAACTGAACGGAAATAGAAACAAAGGATGCTTGTTTTTGTACGAGTCTCTCGATAGATATTTCTATTACAAATGGAAAGTGATCGGAGTGTGTGTTTGTGTTTAGGGATATTCGATTGTGAACCCCCTATATTGAGTACTGAGCGGTGATACCGAGAGGCTGTGGCTCGAAGTCTTGGCAAGACTTAACGAGACTCATGTGAGGTTTGGCGTTATGCAGCAGATGGCGAGTCGTCTCATACCCAGTGGCCCAGCCCTGGGCCTCTGCCAGGAAACGGAGGAGCAGAGGCTTCCTTAACGATTTTCTCAGAGATGCCAACTGCTCCACTGTGGCAGCAGCAACTTGGGATTCATCAGACATTTAAAGCTATGAACCAATGTCTGACCAGAGCCAGCGTTAAAGAATGGGAGTTGTAACTGGGGCAATGCATAGGCATTTGGACATATGGGACTTCCATAGCCAAGGCCCTTATCATTGCCTATGGTTCAGCAATTCTATAGCCCTTTAAGAATATTGTAGAGAATGGAGATAAGATTCAAGCAAGGGTGAATCAACCAAGCATGATGACTTATGTTGGAGTCACTTGTACGTGGTTCGACATATTCCATACGTTACCACACCTGGCTGCACATTTGAATTACTTAGTTTCTTCGAATTTCCACAAGTTTGAAGCTTGTAGAATGCTACTGTGAGTCATTAAAGCACATCTAAAAACACAAACACTTCTCTTTGCACATAATATCTCAAAACAAAAACAGCTTGAACTGGTATTCCAGGCTTTCCCACATGCAAGAACAGGCTAAAATGTTGGGGTTTATTTAGCAAAAAGAAAGATATAAACCGAAAAATTCTAACGATTCCTCCGAACATTCACATTCCTGTCATTAAATTCACTTCCATCGTGTTGGCCAAGACAATTTTAATAGTAAGAGGATGGAGGACGAAAGAAAACCTTTTGGCAACAACAAAGTCAAAATGGTGTCAAAAAACAATGTCGCTTTCTAGAATGTCCACTGCTCAAATGAATGTCCACAAAATCAAATGACACTCAGACCAAAATGATGACACCACCATGTCCTAACTCACCTTTACATTTTTCCAACACAGTCCGAGTGCCAGATGAACTCGACTCAAACGTTAGTACAGCACTGCAACGGCAGCCCGTGTCTTTGCCACTCCAAGTGGTCTGATGCATTTTCAAGGACACGGCATGTCAAATTCATTCAGACAGATGGAAATGTTTTCCCAAAAGCCACACTTTCATAATTAGTTTCTAATGACATGATGGGGAAAAGTATTTCCTTTCAGTTTTTCACCACGTTTGGGTACATAAGCCTCATGACCTCTGGCTTCAGCAGATGCTGCTTCCAAATGACATTAAGTGGGCCTGTCGCATACTGTTTACGATTAAGGTTGAAATAGTCAAATGCAAGTTAATATAAAGTGTTAACTGCCATGCGTGTAATGCAATATGAATTCACTATGTAAGAGATAATCAACGAGGGGCTATGCATTCTATGGAAAAGAATGATTGACGTGGAAGGTGTGTTCCACAAGGCGCTAGTGGAGTGGAACTAACCCTCCACAGAGTTGCATTAATTTCCAGAGAACGCATAGAGCCCTGAGTTGATTATCCCTTTCATACCGTGGCTATAATTTAACACATTTGCCACAAAAAAATGTGTTCATTTGCAGGTAGAAATGGGCTCAACATCCACTGAAGTAGGTAGCAAGTTTACTAGATAGCGACAGTAGTTGCCTTGGTAACCAAACAAACAGATTTGCTAGTTTAGCTAACCAGACCATCAGTCCTAGCTTGCTATTATGAAAAACAAATTCAACAATTAAATTCGACTTTTGCTTTCAAAAGCATTCAAGTAAGAATGAACTATAGTAATTGAATTACACTGTGCTGATATACCTTGCGTTATAGGGAATTATACAACAGGTGGGTCAAATCCTGGATGCTGATGGGTTAAAAACGCATTCCAGCCCGTGTCATTTCCACAAATTACCACCAGCTAAAGCTGATGTTGAAATACCTATTTACTCTGTTTAATCTCACTGCGCAATCCACTGTCTCATCAGCCCAGCCAGACAATTTATAAACTTGATCTCCACTGCAAAAAGCATCTAGACATTATCTCCTATTTCTTTTAGACTAGCAATTGGTTTTCAATAGCAGAGATTTGTATAAAGCTTGCCGTCTGTCTCATTGCAACATTGTTTCAGTATTGAAATTCAATCTACAGCTGTCCCATAGTAATGAACGTGTAGGGGTCGGGAGTTGGGATGAGACAGACAGGTAGGCAGCTTTTCAGCATCATTTCTATGGATATATACAAAGAAATGTCAATTGAAAAAAGGTCAAAACTAAACGAAGTGCAGCTAGTTTGCAGTCTTTCCAGCTTCAGTTCGAAGTGATTGTGTTAGCTGTGTCGTTGGCTAGCTCCTCTGAACAACAGTGTCCTGACGAGATAGCACATTTTCTATGCCAGGTGAAATCTCGCATCATTAGCTCATTGTTATGGATGTATCCAAATAAATGTCACTAGAAAACAGCTTAAGCAAATGCAAATGCACCTACTTTGTTGTTATTCTGGCTGCACTGGTTGACATGACTGTAAGTGAGCTGTAGTTGGCTAGCTAGCAAGCAAGGGATAAGAACGTTGCCAGCCAGTATGGCAATAGAACATTTAGAATGAACAACTGGGTCTCATTTAAGTGATAATGCCCTCGAAGCCGGTGTTTGGAGGATATATTGGCACGGGTGTTGTTAGGCCCGAGACGAAGTCAAGGGCTGGCAAACCGTGCCAATATATCCTCCAAACACCAGCTTTGAGGGCATTATCACTTTTATACAACGGGTTACTAACATATTCAAATAATGATTGACATATTTTCATTAGAAACGTTATTTTGATTAATTTATTCATACTATTTCATCCTTCCACAAGATATAGTCCCAACACAAATCTAGGGTTGCTAGAGACGCGACCCAGTCGTTCAGTCTTTTTGTTCTATATCTACTTGCTGGCAACGTTCTTATCCCTTGCTTGCTAGCTAGCCAACAACGGCTAACTTACAGTCACGTCAAAAAGTGCAGCCAGAATAACAGCAAAGTAGCTGCATTTTCATTTGTTTAAGCTGTTTTCTAGTGACATTTATTTGGATACATCCATAACAATGAGCTAATGAGGCACGATTTCGCCTGGCATAGAAAATGTGCTCACTCATCAGGACACTGTTGTTCAGAGGAGCTAGCCAACAACATAGCTAACACAATCGCTTCAAACTGAAGCTGGAAAGACTGCAAACTAGCTGCACTTCGTTTCGTTTTACCTTTTTTCAATTTACATTTCTTTGTATATATCGATAAAAATGATGCCAGCTGAGAAACGCTGCCTGCCTGTCTGTCTGTCTCGTTCAGACTCCCGACACATTCATTATTATGGGACAGCTGGAGATCGAATTTGAATATTGAAACAATGTTGCAAATGTTGGCGAGACAAACAGCAAGTTTTATACAAATCGCCGCTGTTGAAAACGAAATGTTAGTCTAAAAGAAATGTGAGATAATGTCTAGATGCTTTTTATAGTGGAGATCAAGTTTATAAATTGCTTGGCTGGGCTGATGAGACAGTGGATTGTGCAATCAGTTGGAACAGAGTAAATAGGCATTTTAACGTCATGTGGTTTTAACCAATCAGCATTCAGGATTAGACCCACCCGTTGTATAACCATAGATAGAACAATGAGACAGATATTACATCGGATGTATAAATGTGAAGCATCGCTTGGCATTTCCACTCACTACCTAATATGGTGGTGAGAGGAAGCCCAGTGGCCAGAAGTGGGAGAAGATGGAACGAGATGATTTTGGCCGACATTCTGCAAATGTTCTCATCGATGAAACATTTGATCTCAATACAGTTTTCTGTTCCCAAATCTAGAATCTGTTATGAACAGAGTGGACTACGTTTTGTATACTTTACCCTTTGTCAAAGTTTCAAAAAATTGCGTTGTTTAGAAGGAGTGCAAGGGCGAAGTGAGTTATTCCACACTCACAGAGTAGGCGTTCCCTAACGGAAAAATGCGAATACATGCTAGAACGCGCCAATAAGATCTTACTACCTGATGCTTGGCTCTGCCCCCATCCTTTCTTGTTCTGCCCACTATGACTCATTTGTTCCCCTTGGAAATGACAGGGTGTGGTATATCTTGGGTTAGTTATAAACATCTTTGGTACAAGGAAAGGATAAACAATGTTCTTTGGAAAATAATTAACGATGTGGTAGCTGTGTGTTCTTTTGTATGGAACAGTAGGCCTATGTAAAAACAAAGCAAGGAGAAGCTTTTAGTGCTCACATTTCTTTTTTATGTGAAGTCACTTATACTCTTTCTTGTCAAGATATTCAAAGCCAAAGCCATTTGTGCTTTTATGCACCCCTACAGTTATTCCATATTTCTTTCAACATTTGCTACTTTCTCTCAATGCAAATGCGTGCAAATATTCATGAAGACATACAGGCAATGAGGAAGCCGAAGTTCTGAGAGTTTAATGTTTATAAATTATCTGTGGCAAACTGAATAACTAATTCAAAAGGAATAGAAGAGACTTGGTAGACAATGTGAAGTGGAGAACACTGTAAGCCTAAGGGTGAACATAACACTCATCAAATGACAAGTAACCTTATCTAAAAACCTGGGCTCAATAGCCAGTCGGTCACACATATAAATGGGTAAGATTACAAAACGACACTTGAAACCTCCATGGGGATTACAAAATGTGATCTGTGAGACTTCTGATGAACTCTCAGTCACTAAATGTGATCTGTGATAGTCTAAAAATGTTATCTGGGGGGTCCAAGAAAGTTATCTGGTCATTCCCCCTGATGGTCCAAAAAAACGTATCCTGAGTTCAAGTAAATGATCTGGATACTCTGTTCCCTAAACCCATAATTGTTATTGGA
Organism: Coregonus lavaretus; assembly: GCF_964263955.1. Taxonomy (NCBI): domain Eukaryota; kingdom Metazoa; phylum Chordata; class Actinopteri; order Salmoniformes; family Salmonidae; genus Coregonus; species Coregonus lavaretus. Next base: position 5,016,820 of record NC_140024.1, on the reverse strand, counting down.
CACTGTAACCTGCTACGTTAACTTCTGTGTTGATTCTATCATCAAAAGGAAGGATGTTAGAATTTTCCACAACAGCAAAACATGGGATGCAAGATAAGAACTGCTTAAATTTACTTCAAAAACAAGGTTGAGGAGAAATTCAGTGCTGGCAATGCAAGAGAGGCTTGGAGAGGACTGAATTTGATGATGGGCAGGCCACAGAAAACATTTGTTGTGAAGACCCCCTTAACTTTGCAAATGAACAGAACATTTTATTTCAGATTTGACAAGTGAGGAGTGCCACACTATCTGTGAAGGAATGGTCCCAGGCAATGTGACAATAGAGGAGAGACATTTTACCTCTGCGTTCCGACAGTTCAACCCACTCAAAGCTCCAGGACCAGACGGCTAAAAGTGGAAGCTCCTGAAAGAATGTGATTCACAGGTGGAACATGTTTTTACCCAACTGTTCCAGCTCTTCCTGAACACAAGCTTTGTCTCGGAGGCCTGGACGGTGTCTACTATAATTCCTCTAAGATAACACATGCCAAATCCCTCAATGACTTTTGACCAGTGGCAACCCGTCATTCAGGGCAGGTAGGGCAGAGCCCCACATTTTTTGGCTTGCCTGTTTTGCATGTTATTTTGGCATTAATACCTGTCACATATCAGTTTGCAAACAACGTAAAAATAAAATGAAATCATTGAGTTAATAAAGCCGCATACAAACATGGTCTCTTTTTTGCTTTCTTGAGTAAGGCAGCTCCAAAATGCAGGTGTTTCAGCCTAGGTCAGTGCTTTCTATGGTGGTGGGGCAGCCAGTGGAAAATACGGAGCATAGGAGTTGGTAATGTTCTCTAGTTGCGCCGTGATTGGCTCAGTGTTCTGTCACTCATGGGGACACTACGTCACCGCCAAGTCTAAGGGTAGAGCTAGAAAATTCAAGCCCCTTGGGTGCTGCAATAGAGTTACATTACAAGTGCCCATTCAAGAAGGCTCAAGGTCATTGACCACAGATAAAATTATATCTACAGTAGCTTTGATTGGACCGATCATGTCAACATCATACTTTCAAAATCTTAGTCAGCAGTCATCATCATGAATCAAGTCGACAATCTACTGGCAAATCCTTTTTAATCCTTGTCATATGAAGAGAAATAATGAAGAGAAATTATAGATAAAACATATCGGTGCTCATCGGCCATTGGACATAAACATTACACAACAAGTTGGAAATCGCAAATTCAACAATGACTGGTTTGGAAGGAATCAGTGGCTAACTGCAAGCATTGCAAAGCAATCACTAGCCTGCTATTCAGTGGAGTGGCTGTGTGGTCCCAAGTCTGGGATTAAGGGTCTCTTTTCTAAGCTTAAAATTATAAACATTCAACATTGGCCATGCTGTCAATGAAGCATGATTTGTGCAGCGCTCAAAACAACTTAACTCGGAAATCTGACTTCAGTGAGTTCAAGACAACTGGGAACTCGGGGAAAAAAACAAGCTCAGACTGGGAAAATACATTTTGAACGGTCATCCAACTTGGAATTGTAAATCGGGAACTCGGGCCTCTTTCTAGAGCTACGACCTGAAGACCACTGACGTCATCATGATTCGACCTTGTATTTTTCAGAGATCCCAGTTGTCTTGAAAGCACCATAAATCCAGAGAATGCCAGACTTTGATGACAAAGTTTGATGACAAAATTTGCCCACGAAGGACCGCCACACCACCTTCCTGTTCAAGTGAGCACAGCACAACAAGGTGAGTCCAAAAATGTATTGTATGCTGCTGCATAAATGATGTAATATGCCAGGGAGATATGTATACAGTAGCTAAGAAAGTAATAGTAAGTGTATGTTGTGTAGTAAGCTGTTAGTAGCCCATGTGCCTCACCCTAATAATTTGGTCTATTTCCCCCTTATTTTCACATACTGTTCTGACTTGGTGGTGCACATGTAGCCTATAACCTGTTTTAGAGAAGTGTAATCATCAAATATTGTAAGAGCTTTCATTGTCTGCTTATAAACCCCCTTTATTTATCCTACGGTTCTGACTTGTTGTACAGGGAGAATACTGTTAGAACGGCCAATGTTCTGAATTCTGTCGCTGTACATTTTTTTAAATGTCTTGAGTCAATAAGTATTCAACCGCTTTGTTATGGCAAGCCTAAATAGGTTCAGGAGTAAACATTTGCTTAACGAGTCACATAATAAGTTGCATGGATTCACTCTGTGTGCAATAATAGTGTTGAATAAGATTTTTGAACAACTACCTCATCTCTGCACCCCACACATACCATTATCTGTAAGGTCCCTGAGTTGAGCAGTGAATTTCAAACACAGATTCAGCCACAAAGACCAGGGAGGTTTTCCAATGCCTCGAAAAGAAGGGCACCTATTGGTATTAGGGTAAAAAAAAAGAAGCAGACATTGAATATCCCTTTGAGCATGGTGAAGTTATTAATTACACTTTGGATTGTGTATTAATACACCCAGTCATTACAAAGATACAGGCGTCCTTCCTATCTCCGTTTCCGGAGAGGAAGGAAACCGCTCAGGGATTTCACCATGAGGCCAATGGTGACTTTAAAACAGTTACAAAATCCTTAAGGAAACCTGGTTCAGTCTGCTTTCCAACAGACACTTGTAGACAAATTCACCTTTCAGCAGGACAATAGCCTAAAACACAAGGCCAAATATACAATGGAGTTGCGTACCAAGACGACATAGAATGTTCCTGAGTGGCCTAGTTACAGTTTTGACTTAAATTGGCTTGAAAATCTATGGCAAGACTTGAAAATGGCTGTCTTGCGATGATCAACAGCCAAACTTGACAGAGCATGAAGAATTTTTTAAAGAATATTGTGCAAATATTGTACAATCCAGGTATGCAAAGCTCTTAGAGACGTACCCAGAAAGACTCACAGCTGTAATTGCTGACAAAGGTGATTCTAACATGTATTGACTCAGGGGTGTGAATACTTATGTAAATTACTTTTTCTGTATTTCATTTTCAATACATTTGCAAAAAAAATAATGTCATCCATTTTGAATTCAGGCTGTAACACAACAAAATGTGGAATAAGTCAAAGGGTACGAAAATGAAATACAGAAAAAGTAATTTTCAGTGTTAAAGGCACCCTACCTGACCACCTTGTCCTAAACACAGGATATACTGTATACACAAATGAAATTGCATGCAACAACAGTGACCTCACGCTCCTCAAATATGTGGACGACATGGCTCATGTCACATCTCCTGTTCTCCATATACACAAATGAAATAGCATGCAACAACAGTGACCTCACCCTCATCAAATATGCGAACGACATGGCTCTGGTTGCTTGCCTGGTGGGCAAATCCAGCTTAAGCTACTCCCAGTTCATTGACAGCCTCATAACATGGTTTGACAATAGCTTCCTTTACCTCAATGTCACCAAGGCTTAAGAACTATGCCTTGTTGTAAAGCTGGGGAATAACGGAAGCCCCTCTCTCTTTTACAATGAAAGGACAGTTTTAGACCACAAACCTAACTTCCAGGAAAACACTGACCTCCTCTTCATGAAGGCAAGGCAGCATCTCTTCCTACTTAGGAAGCTTAGGAGTTTTAATGCAAGCAAACACGCATTGACCATGGTGTACAGATCCCTGATCGAGAGTGTTCTCACTTCAAACATCTTCTCCTGGTATGGAAACCTCTCGATCAGGAACAGGACCTGGCACAAGTTGTCAATCAGTCCAGCAAAATAGTTGTCAGTAAACAGCATTAACTCCAGGAACTGTGCACACAGAACATTACAAGGATAGCACTCCAGGTCTTCAACGGCAACACCCACCCACTGTACGCATCCTTCCAAATGCTGCCGTCCGGAGGAATGGATGAAAAAAGTCCTTCATCCCCAGCGCAGTGAAAATCCTAAATAAGACTGATGAACTGACATGTACAGTGGGGAAAAAAAGTATTTAGTCAGCCACCAATTGTGAAAGTTCTCCCACTTAAAAAGATGAGAGAGGCCTGTAATTTTCATCATAGGTACACGTCAACTATGACAGACAAAATGAGGAAAAAAAATCCAGAAAATCACATTGTAGGATTTTTTATGAATTTATTTGCAAATTATGGTGGAAAATAAGTATTTGGTCAATAACAAAAGTTTCTCAATACTTTGTCATATACCCTTTGTTGGCAATGACACAGGTCAAACGTTTTCTGTAAGTCTTCACAAGGTTTTCACACACTGTTGCTGGTATTTTGGCCCATTCCTCCATGCAGATCTCCTCTAGAGCAGTGATGTTTTGGGGCTGTTGCTGGGCAACACAGACTTTCAACTCCCTCCAAAGATGTTCTATAGGGTTGAGATCTGGAGACTGGCTAGGCCACTCCAGGACCTTGAAATGCTTCTTACGAAGCCACTCCTTCGTTGCCCGCGCGGTGTGTTTGGGATCATTGTCATGCTGAAAGACCCAGCCACGTTTCATCTTCAATGCCCTTGCTGATGGAAGGAGGTTTTCACTCAAAATCTCACGATACGTGGCCCCATTCATTCTTTCCTTTACACGGATCAGTCGTCCTGGTCCCTTTGCAGAAAAACAGCCCCAAAGCATGATGTTTCCACCCCCATGCTTCACAGTCGGTATGGTGTTCTTTGGATGCAACTGAGCATTCTTTGTCCTCCAAACACAACGAGTTGAGTTTTAACCAAAAAGTTATATTTTGGTTTCATCTGACCATATGACATTCTCCCAATCCTCTTCTGGATCATCCAAATGCACTCTAGCAAACATCAGACGGGCCTGGACATGTACTGGCTTAAGCAGGGGGACACGTCTCGCACTGCTGGATTTGAGTCCCTGGCGGTGTAGTGTGTTACTGATGGTAGGCTTTGTTACTTTGGTCCCAGCTCTCTGCAGGTCATTCACTAGGTCCCCCCGTGTGGTTCCGGGATTTTTGCTCACCGTTCTTGTGATCATTTTGACCCCACAGGGTGAGATCTTGCGTGGAGCCCCAGATCGAGGGAGATTATCAGTGGTCTTGTATGTCTTCCATTTCCTAATAATTGCTCCCACAGTTGATTTCTTCAAACCAAGCTGCTTACCTATTGCAGATTCAGTCTTCCCAGCCTGCTGCAGGTCTACAATTTTGTTTCTGGTGTCCTTTGACAGCTCTTTGGTCTTGGCCATAGTGGAGTTTGGAGTGTGACTGTTTGAGGTTGTGGACAGGTGTCTTTTATACTGATAACAAGTTCAAACAGGTGCCATTAATACAGGTAACGAGTGGAGGACAGAGGAACCTCTTAAAGAAGAAGTTACAGGTCTGTGAGAGCCAGAAATCTTGCTTGTTTGTAGGTGACCAAATACTTATTTTCCACCATCATTTGCAAATAAATTAATAAAAAATCCTACAATGTGATTTTCTGGATTTTTTTTGCTCAATTTGTCCGTCATAGTTGACGTGTACCTATGATGAAAATTACAGGCCTCTCTCATATTTTTAAGTGGGAGAACTTGCACAATTGGTGGCTGACTAAATACTTTTTTTTCCCCACTGTAAATGCTCAATGTGTGTAATTAGTATGGTTTTATGTCTGTTTGCGCCAGAGAGCAAAATAAAATGTTCCTTTCTGTGTAAACTAAATGGACAATAAAGCTTTCTAATATTCTAATCCAAAGAAGGGATCTTGGGTACTCCACCATGGTACATACCATCCAAAAGTGTAATTATCCTAAGTTAGATATCTATGAATAGGACCTTTGGACTTTTGCCTTGGATGTCTTGGATTTTCTCTCAAAACATCCAAACTACAATATCTGGCCTATTCAAAAAGTCAAAGAATCTAATACAAAGCGATCCAGTTCAATTTCAATTTTAAGACCTAAAATTAAGTTAGTTATGGGAATTTTCCAATTTATTCCAAACCAATAGGTGGTCAATTGGAATTGGAAATTCCCCAAATCTGACCACAGCATTCAACAACAAAACTCTCCCTCTCTTGGAACATACTGTTGCAGAGTTTGGTTCGATTCCACTTGAACCAAAGTCAGTTTGGAAAGCTGTCCATTTTCAGCCCTGCTGCCAATAAAGGGGAATGTATTCACATAGGAAGACAAGTGTTAGTTCGTAGTGACAATTTCACGTCACATCCTTTTAAATCAATCAACTCTTCAAAGCTGGGCCAGGACGTCCTTCCATCCTACAGTTGGATTTCCGTCTCTTCCCACAAAGTGGCTATCGAACGAGAACACAAACCAAAGCTAAAAGCCATAACAAATAATACAAAATGTGTGTTGTCTTTTGTTGTTCAGCCCTGCAATTAGAGTATAAATGTTTGCTTGTTTTCATTGCTGATGCATAGTGTTATAGCAAGGGCCAGGCAGATAAGCCAGCAATAAAAAAAAATACAGAACGAAATGAGTTGGCACTCTATGAAAGTGGGTGAGTGCACGCATCTTGCCATATGCTCACAGCTATTTATTACAAGGTAGGACAGGTTACTGGCAGCAGCACCTCGCTGTGTCCAAGTCCAGCTCAATTCCCCCCAGGCTGGTCTTGCATGAGGATTAATACGCCTGCTGCTTATGTGCTTTGCCTGGTTAAACCAGACTGAACGCTGTGCACACAGTGGTAAGTTTAGTCTAGTTTAACCAGGCTTAATACAGTGAGAGAAAAAAGTATTTGATCCCCTGCTGATTTTGTACGTTTGCCCACTGACAAATAAATTATCAGTCTATAATTTTAATGGTAGGTTTATTTGAACAGTGAGAGACAGAATAACAACAACAATCCAGAAAAACGCATGTCAAAAATGTTATGAATTGATTTGCATTTTAATGAGGGAAATAAGTATTTGACCCCCTCTCAATCAGAAAGATTTCTGGCTCCCAGGTGTCTTTTATACAGGTAACGAGCTGAGATTAGGACCACACTCAAAGGGAGTGCTCCTAATCTCAGCTTGTTACCTGTATAAAAGACACCTGTCCACAGAAGCAATCAATCAATCAGATTCCAAACTCTCCACCATGGCCAAGACCAAAGAGCTCTCCAAGGATGTCAGGGACAAGATTGTAGACATACACAAGGCTGGAATGGGCTACAAGACCATCGCCAAGCAGCTTGGTGAGAAGGTGACAACAGTTGGTGCGATTATTGGCAAATGGAAGAAACACAAAATAACTGTCAATCTCCCTCGGCCTGGGGCTCCATGCAAGATCTCACCTCGTGGAGTTGCAATGATCATGAGAATGGTGAGGAATCAGCCCAGAACTACACGGGAGGATCTTGTAAATGATCTCAAGGCAGCTGGGACCATGATCACCAAGAAAACAATTGGTAACACACTACGCCATGAAGGACTGAAATCCTGCAGCGCCCGCAAGGTCCCCCTGCTCAAGAAAGCACATATACAGGGCCGTCTGAAGTTTGCCAATGAACATCTGAATGATTCAGAGGAGAACTGAGTGAAAGTGTTGTGGTCAGATGAGACCAAAATTGAGCTCTTTGGCATCAACTCAACTCACCGTGTTTGTAGGAGGAGGAATGCTGCCTATGACCCCAAGAACACCATCCCCACCGTCAAACATGGAGGTGGAAACAGTATGCTTTGGGGGTGTTTTTCTGCTAAGGGGACAGGACAACTTCACCGCATCAAAGGGATGATGGATGGAGCCATGTACCGTCAAATCTTGGGTGAGAACCTCTTTCCCTCAGCCAGGGGATCAAATACTTTTTTCCCTCACTGTATGCATAGCCCATCTAATGAGATGTGGCCTTCTTCAGGTTTATTATGCTCTCTTGGCTGAGTGCTTCTCTTCTGACGTTTCTCGACCTGGTATGCACCCTGTGTGTTCTCACAAGGTGCACTTTCTGTGGTAACAATTTCTGTGAATCAAACCATCTGTGTAATAATGTACTATGAATGCCTTAATAGCATCTTTTGGCACACCGTCATGCATTATTAGGCTTGCTATAAGCAGTCGTAATTGCTTGTGGCTGTTTAAACTGCATATATAAACACATGGCTATATATGCACTCAGTGCATGGCCCCTAGGTGGTGAAGACCATTATAAGCCTTGCTATAAGCATTCATAACAGCTCATGACTTGTGTTGATTATGTGATTAAGAGAGACTGTTACTTGAACTACATTTGTAGAAGAAAGAGAGAGGGCTGTATGGACGGACGTTGCGAGGCACCGTTAGCTGCGAATGTGTCCTCCTACGGTGCACACTCATCCAGCGCTCTCCTCTCCTAATCCGTGGACCCTGGCAGTACTTGAGCGGGCCTGTAAAGCAGGAGAGAGGTAAACACCACCTGTCAATGACTACTGTGTGTGGAGGAGACTAGAAACAAAGTCAGGTACTGTCAATGGCAGGAACTACCTACAGTAAGTAACGTGCTAAACACTAAACATTACTGGGGAAAACAAGCATGTTCCTTTGAATAGATCAAACTGAATAGGTGTTTTCCTAAACGTAATGTGAGAGATTGCTAGACTAGATCAATGGGTTGCTGCTTTGGCCTAAGGACATTTAAAGTCCTGCAAAGTCACGGTGGGAGGAGGAGAGGAAGGGAGGGGAGGAAGTAGATGTACCTGCTGAGGGAGTCCTTTCTAGACAATAGCTTTGACCTATGGCAAGCCTCGCCCATTGTAAAATGTACAACAACTTAGAATAATGCGAAATATGTTAGGATAATGGTTAAGTCCACATACAAAGGTAATGAGTGATGTCAAATAGGAGGGGTGGAGGTGAGCTAATGTCTGCTGGGCTGTAAAATGTGTTCTTAGGGTTTTCACATAACAAATGTTTTTTAACCGTCTGTTAGGAAACAGGTTTAGTGAATCTTCAAGCATCCATTAATAAAACACCACATGCTACAGATTGACGTGCATTATATCTCAAATAAATGTTTGTTTATTTCAGATGTTAATAGAACGCATTATGTTGTTCACGGTTCGTTGATTTTGAGAGGGGTGTTGGCTCAAGGGCGAATAGACCAGCATCATGTTCTCCATGCTTACATCTGCTTATTCTAAGACTTTACCTGTCCCCCTGAGTGTTATTTCTACAAGTACACACATACATTCAAGTGGCATGAATCAGAATCGGTCTAACAAGAAAATCAGCGTTTTCTCCACAGCGTACTTTGTCCGGTAATTGGGGGTGGATTTGTGTCTTTGTGTTTGTCAATACTTTTGGAAAGAGTCAGTAGTCCTGCTGTTGAAATGAGGGATAATCTGTGAGCTTTGTTTTGTGCCTTTATGTACTTAGTGTCATGTTACCCCAGACACAAAATACGTATTAGTTTAATTTCACAAAAGCCACACTTGGCAATGGGGAAAACGTCACAAACGTACTAATAGGCTTTTAAAAACGGGGGTTTGGCTACTTCTGCAGCTGCTTGGCTTTCCCACAACCCACAATTCCCAGGCGTGTTTACCATTATTAAATAGGACAGGCCTGAAATATCAAATTAAACTTTACAATGAGGTTAATGTTTAAATGTTTCTATTTCATTTTATTCTGGCCTCAATTAACAACATGTCCAACTACATTCCCTGTCCAGTGTCCATTGAGGCACACTCCCAAAATCTGCCTTCTGTCAAGGTATGTAGTGTATGAGCTAACCCAATGTACACAATGTGCTAGTTGGAAGTTACAGATAGTCAAGCATTATTCCTCACTGCAGACTGTATATTGCAATGTGTGGTTCTCTCTTACTCAGCTCTGAGTGTAGGGGTATGTGTCGTGCTCTTAACTGATGAATAAACTGGGTCACACTTTACTTTGTACTGTGTAATTATTCCTGTACAGTGCAGTGCAAAAAGTATTGTAATCACTCGTTACACAGTACTTGCCTTACACTAGGAAGTGTTAGAGCTCGGGTTTTGGTTACAGCTGTAAGTGAAAATGAGTAATTACAGTAGTTGTTACACAGTACTTACGAGAGTAATTACACAGTAATAAGAACACTGAATTGTTACCCTAAATGCGTTATTGTACTTAAGCGTGGCCACTGTGTACATTATGACAGTACGACCAATATGAACGTTTTTTACCACCCGAGAACAGGTAAAGAACACAAAATCCAAAGCTTCATTCATTGTAGCACCACAAATGTCATATTCCTGCTCAAATGCATCTGCGGGGCTGCTTATACTGGTCAAACTAAACAAGCATTGAAACTTTGCATTGCAGAACATAAGGCTAAATAAAAATATGGTCTATGCTATTGCGCGCCACTGCATCGAAGCCAACCATGGCTCACCTTCCTCCCTGCTCTTTGTAGCCATAGAACACGTCCACATTTCACCAAGAGGAGGTGATATCGTACGTAAACTAAAACAAAGAGAGGCATTCTGACAGTACTCCTTAGACACTGTGGATTCAAAGGGGGTAAACAATGATTGTTCACTGTCCTCGTTTCTATAATGTTGTTGCCTTGATTTTTGGGGTCTCTGTGTCTCCGGATTCACAGACACCCAAATATCAGCTATGTATATTTTCACATGGCCTATTGATTAACGAGACACACTATTTATATTTTTATTTGGTCGTATAATTTGCATTTTACCTTGAAACATTATCATTATAAATGTTTTGAAACATATGATTATTATTTTCTTACATTGTTGTGTCTCAATGAGCCACTAGGCTATAAATAGGAGCTAAGTCTAGTAACCACCGGTCCTGGCAACTATTATTACACACACCTGTTCCCCATCATTACGCACACTTGGTCATCATTTACTCTGTGATACCATTAGTCATTAGGTAGTATTGTTTTCTCTCACGTTCTGTACGCTTCTCATGTTTGTTCATCGGTATCATTTCTTTACTAAACTCACCTTCTGCACCCGGTTCCTGATTCCATATATATACAGAATACTACTTCTGAAAAATGGAAGCAGCAGAGGATAACACCATCTTCCAGATGGTCAAGGAACATGGCAATCTACTCCACCAACAGCACGATCAGCTGGCGCAACTGGGTACGGCCATGGAGGAGGCCCTCTGCGTTCTCCACCGCCTCGACACCACCAGCTAGGCTCTCCATACCCCTAACAGAGGGCCTCCTACCACATCGTCACAGTGAGCCAGTTCCCCAACCTACCCAGCCGTCCGCCCAGGTCAGCAATGCCCGACTGTTCCTTCTGGAGAAGTATGACGGTACTCCATCGAAATGCTATGGCTTCCTACTACAGTGCTCCCTCTATTTTGCCTATCAGATGCGAGCACCCACCACCGAGAGGTCCAAGGTTGCCATGGTCATTTCCCTGCTGACCGGGCGAGCGTTGGAGTGGGCTACGGCCGTCTGGGAGAGAGGAGAGGAGGAGCTGGGTTCCTATGGGAGGTTCATGGCGGTCTTCGACCATCCTCCAGAGGGCAGAGAGGGAAGTGAGAGACTTCTCCAACTCCAGCAGGGTATCCAGACCGCTGCGGAGTAGGCCCTCACCTTTCGGACTGTGGCAGCCTCCAGCGGATGGAATGAGCCGGCGCTCCGCACTCTATTCCGGAGAGGACTGCGCGAAGAGGTCCAGACGGAGTTGGCGGGTCGGGAGGCTCCCGTGTTCCATCCTGGTGTCATGTCTGGCTCTCCAACAGGAACCTCCCACTCCACCTGCCCTGCCGGAAGCTGATCCCCCGGTTTGCGGGGCCTTTCAAGGTCGTTCGGAGGGTCAATGAGGTAACATATCACCTAAAACTCCCCACTAACTACCAGATCTCACCCTCCTCTCATGTTTCCCTCCTCAGGCCGGCGATTCCTGGTCCCCTGGCTGATGCCGTCCCCTGCGACACCCCTCTGCCTCCCCTGGACATCGAGGGGACCCCCGCATATGCTGTTAGGTTCCTCCTGGACTCCCGACGTCGTGTTGGTCGGTTCCAGTACCTGGTGGACTGGGAGGGGTATGGTGGTCCTGAGGAGCACACTTGGGTCCCGGTGGCGGACATCCTGGACCCCAACATCTTCCGGGATTTCCATCTCCGCCATCCGGACCGGCCCGCTCCTCGCCCTTGGGGCCGTCCTACTGGCCGGTGTAGTCCTGCGGCTGGAGTCGCACGTCGGGGGTGGGGTGGGGTACTGTCACGCTTACTACTGCTCCCTCCCTCTGGCGCTCGACGTCACCGGTCTACTAATCACCGGTCCTGGCAACTATTATTATGCACACCTGTTCCCCATCATTACGCACACCTGGTCATAATTTACTCTGTGATTACTCCCTCTTTATTTTGCCCTCAGTTGACATCAGTCATTAGGTAGTATTGTTTTCTCTCACGTTCTGCACGCTTCTCATGTTTGTTCATCGATATCGTTTCCTTATTAAACTCACCTTCTGCACCTGCTTCCTGACTCCCAGCATATATGTTACAGAGGAAGACGTCAGCTTGATTTATGGGGGTGCCCACTGCCCACTAGAGATGGCCATTTGAAATTATTTTACTATTCAAATAATATCATGGCATTTTTTCGGATATAAATGCAAAAAAATAATAAAAAAATAGCTACAGACTCTCGAGCAATCAGAACCATGTACTGTAAATGCACATGGCAGAGGTAAACAGTGGACATGCTGCAACAGCGAAAGAGAAGTCTGATTTTCGACATTATATAACTGATTCTGTTACAAAAATGTTTTCTGGTGAGTGTTTTGCATTGATCTGTGTCAGGTATTGTGGAAACTATGTTAGGTGAGCGCCTGTAATCGCTATTTGATGTGGGGAAAATAGCATACTGATGTTTTTTTTATTTTTTTTCCTTTATTTATCTAGGCAAGTCAGTTAAGAACAAATTCTTATTTACAATGATGGCCTACACCGCCCTATGGGACTCCCAATCACGGCCGGTTGTGATACAGCCTAGAATCGAACCGGGGGTCTGTAGTGACACCTCAAGCACTGAGATGCAGTGCCTTAGACCACTGCGCCACTCGGGAGCCTGGATGTCAGGGCAGCCTGGAGGGAATGTAGTATAACAAATATATTCAAAAGTTTGTTGTTTTATTAAATTAAGAATTTAATGGTATATCCTTGTAGGTAAAAATGTCACAAGGATAATTTAATTTAAACAAAGCTTTTTTTTTTATGAACACTCACTCAAGTAATCGAATAATAATGTCAGTTCGGATATCCGGATATTCGATTAACCGTGCCCATCCCGACTGCCCACTGCCAAGTTAAATGTGAAATCGCCACTAATGGGAGTGCCATTCAAATCTTGGAGGAAAGAGATACAACTTCCACTTCAGGGGACTGCCAACACCCCAAAGGCGCCGGCCAGAAGATAAGATCTTCAGTCTTTCTGTTAAAATCGACCAATATTGGTCATTTGCCATTATAAACTGGGTGGTTTGACCCCTGAATGCTGATTGGCTGACAGCTAATTGTCTGTATACCACGGGTATGACAAAACAGTTCTTTTTACTGCTCTAATTACGTTGGTAACCAGTTTATAATAGCAAAAAGGCACCTCAGGGGTTTGTGATATATGGCTAATATTCCACGGCTAAGGGCTATATCCAGGCACTTCGCGTTGCTTCGTGCCTAAGAGCAGCCCTTAGCTGTGGTACATTGGCCATATACCACACCCCCTCTGGCCTTATTGCTTAAATATATCAGTTGCTGTCTGAGCTAACAGCAGCTGAAGGTGATGGATGGCCCTACTATCCTTCCTACCCATTCTTACTGATGCCAGCCCTTCTTTAGCCAAAGTGCCTGACAGGTGTTTTTTATAACACAAGATGTCATTTAATGTATACAATATGTTGACTGTAGCATGTACTGGCAGAGAAGGACTGTGTTACACAGGCTTTTAGATTTGACAGATTTAAGGCTGCCATTAGGCTCAGTGGTCTCTCTCACGAAGAATAGAGTGTAAACTAAATAAATGTTTTCTTCAGGTTACTTTTCGAAGCATGTTCAGAGACATTTATACAGTAAGCCAGTTATAAAATAAGTTAATCGCCTTCTCGTCCTCATCATCTCTTAAGTCTCCAGGCTGCTTGTTGGATGAGATCAGTTTTATTCTCTGTAAGCAGCTTTGTACAGTGTGACCAAAATCCGTTTGTGTCATCCACAGCATCACAATAACAGCATTAGGAGACGACTGTGTGTTGTTGTGTTTCGTGAGACCAAAGGACACAGAGAGACACACACACACACACATACGACAATGCTGCTGTTTGGTTACAGTGGGATGATCCCGGGATCACCTGCGGGGGGTCAAGGCTTGTGTAACAGTTTTTGGCTCTGGGCCCTCATGGTGCGTAACATGACAGGGCCAAACCCTTAAAATAACAATTGTCACAAAGCCTGTCCTTCAAATATCCCATGAGCTGGATACAGTACACAAAGGGACAGGGGTCACTCTGGAAAGGAGAGCGATAGGGGTTAGAGGTCATAGGCTGAGAGGGATATTGAGTAGTGCAGGTCGGCTCAGTGTCAGAGGGGATGCTTAAAATGAGTTTAGTGGAAAGGATCAGGTTAAGGGTCACAGAGATGCGTATACAGTACATGTATGTGTGTGTGTCTGCATGCCTGTGTGTGAGTGAGTGAGTGAGTGAGTGAGTGAGTGAGTGAGTGAGTGAGTGAGTGAGTGAGTGAGTGAGAAAAGTAAGTAAAGCCCCCCTACTAAAAATGAGGCCCTTCACCTAGATTTAAAAAGTTCAAAATAGATTCTATTAGCACTGAATGATCTGCATCCATTCCAAATAACCATATTTTACATGATATGCCCTAGAACGACTGACAAATACACCACATGCCCTAGAATCAAACATGACAAGCTATTAATCACAGCCTGTCATTTTACTGGAATATTTCACCTTAGTTTCAGGAAAGAATGTGCACTCCCACAACACATTCAAAGTCAAAAAGATACTAACCTCTGGCTGTCTATGCCCTAAAAGCAAATGTACAAACACTAGGTTATCCACAAAGCAAAGGCGTTCAGTCATCCCTTGTACTTTGCATGATGATGATGTCATTTCTCTATTTTGGGGACTAAACAATGCCTACAAGCCAAATTGATGTGATGGACCCTGACAGGGGTGTTCATAGAATAGTCTGCTGCCCTGCTTAAAAGTTACCAACTGCAGACCGGGCAAGGGCCCCTAAAAACAGAAAGGACGCATAGAAAAACCCTGCCAATTCAATGTTTTTCAGTGAGAGGAATGCATTGGTTGAACCACACCCCCTAGACAAACTCTGCGGACAACCATGCATCAGCACATGTATACATGTGGTTTCCGGGGCCAATAACATCTGATAGCACAAATTTGACCAAAGTACTGTATAATCTAGTAGCCCCATAGAGTATAGTCTGGATTTATTTAAACTTGCACTGCAGTTATCCTGTACCTCCAGAAATCATTTAGCACATCCTAACTGCTCCTTTTCGTCATATCAAAACATTGTTTGTTGTGTTTAAACCAGTAAACACTGTCAACCTAATCACATTACTTGCCCATTAACAATGTTGAATCCTATACATAAACTCAATGAGTCAGTATCCTTTAGTAAAAGGTAGGAGTCTGGTCAAAAATAGAGCTTTCATCACGATCATGATGCAAATAATTCAACAGAACCTACAACTCACACAATACAACTTGCAAATGAAAAAGAAGGTCAAAGGTGGGGTGAAGTATAGCGGGGGTGTTTGCGGAACCACACTCGGTGATGAGTAACCTTGTCTGGGACCTAAAAAATGTACCTAGCTCAGCGGGCTAACACAGTCTTGTGGCAAGCAGAAGACCCAGATCCGAATCCCGATCAGTCACACATGAACAACAACATTGCAGTATTGCACCGGCATAGCACAATGCTAATGCATCTAAATATCTCTACCTGAATTAGCCATAAAACCATTATGACGTGAGTCATGTGTCCGACTAGGCAGTTCTACTGTCAGCGCAGATAGGATGCACAACACTAAGCGATGGATGGAGAGAGAGTTCACTGAGCTGGAGACGGACGAAATGATAGCAGTCAGGCTGCTCCGACAGAGTCAGAGTCAGCCCTAACACGTCTGGCGTTTCCATATTGTCGGCCAGAGAGATTTTGTTTTGCAAGGCTGACTCCTGTATGAATCAGCCTGACCTATATTTGAAAGCCCAGGCTAGGAAAAAAATAACAGCTGAATAGATATCATTAGTGCCTGCTCTCTTCCACTTGTTCAAAATTACAGCCATCTAATTTGGCTTCTCCAGGGAGACGCCAGGGGCTGATTCCATGAGTCTGTTCTGGAACAAACCAGAAGCCAACAGATCCTCCATCACTGCAATGGAAAAGCGCTTTGAAACGTAATCCCCCCCTGTTTCAGTCTGTTCTCTTCCGTTTGGTACCAAATGAATGTGACCAATGCTAGTTAAAAATCTGATTTATTGTCCGAATATGAAAACTTTTTTACACAGACTAATCAACTCAAAATGTTAGATAGCATGTGAGAAGACCTTGTTATCAAATGCAATTAACATTTTGAGGCAGTCTCAACAATATCACTCTTGGGGGTCGAAATCTAACTTGAGATCAGCTCATTCACTCCCAACTTAAATATGATAATGCATCAAATGTCAATTGGTGCATATTTCAAGTAAGGATTTGATCCTCTATGAAATACTGTACCTTAAATACCCAAGAGTTAGAAAACATCCTAATCAGCAAAAAAATTATAAGATCATTCCCCTTCTGCATACGCACAGCAATTGACACAAAGTTACAATTAGTTTCATTTAATTTATCAATTACATTTTAAAAAAATTGACGCAAATAAACAGAGAGGGCATGCCATATAGTAGAGGCATGAGAACTCACCTGCACCCTCAGGACCCTGAAGGGCACACTCAAAGAATGCCTGATGAATTATTATAATGAGCCAGGCGTGTGGATCGATGTATGCCGAGGACAAACATGTTGCATGCTGCCCCCGGGCACAGCCAGTGTATGCTGTGTGTCTTTCTTTGCGTGAGTGTGTTTCATCGTTGACGGATTGATATCACAGTATGCTCAATCTACTAGAGTAATTGTCTCATTCAAGAATAAAAATAGACATTCACAACAGGCATTGCCTCCCTCCCCCATTTTGAAATAGGTCTCCAAAATGACAGAAGGGTATGACTGTGTTGGAAACAGCGCGGTTGTTTGAAAAATGAGTTTGAACCTAGATTGAGTAGAGTGCTGGAGGCCACATGACCGAGTGAAATGAAATCTGGGGGAACTGTGGTCGTGTTTCCATAGTGCATCTGGTCCAAAAATCACATTACAAACGTGGACCACTAAACTAACCCAGACCCCCTCATAGGATAATAAAGTTGTATTATATTATATTCTGACACACACACATGCACAGCCCACCCACTGGCACGGGCGCACACACACTCCTCTCCGTCCCGTCTATGCTGATAGCAGTCAGAGCAATGGCAGCTTCCAGGCCCCCAGCTAGGAAAGCGACAGAGGGAGAAAACAACAACACATCTGCACAAGTCAGCATGGGCCTAGCATTCACTGCAGACAGACTCCCTACCACAGCAAGCAAGCTGGGAACATAAGCACACGATAAATGGTTTGTTGTCTATCTAACGTATCTTGTCATCACTATTGAGTTGACGTTATCCAATGCATATCATGTATTTGTTGTCTGCTTTCCAAGCAGAAATTGACACGAACCGTACTGCTCCGTTTTCTAGTCTGTTATTTGGAGTATGTGTAGATATTTTTGTGTGCAACACAGAAATAGCAGCATTTTTCTAGCTTGCCATTCTTTCTAGTTACAATAGGATGAAATCAGACCATGGAACATTTTAGGGGTTTGATTGTACTGAATTTCCTTTCAAATCGAATGTTTCCAATGTATAAAAACAGTAGGCGTTTATTTTATTTAATTTTTTTACAGAAAATTGCCCTCTTTCATCTTTCAAATGCACTCTGCTGCTCCACTCAAAATATGGTCTGTTTACATATAAATAATATCACACATTTAATATACAGTGGGGAAAAAAAGTATTTAGTCAGCCACCAATTGTGCAAGTTCTCCCACTTAAAAAGATGAGAGAGGCCTGTAATTTTCATCATAGGTACAAGTCAACTAGGACAGACAAAATGAGGGAAAAAAATCCAGAAAATCACATTGTAGGATTTTTTATGAATTTATTTGCAAATTATGGTGGAAAATAAGTATTTGGTCAATAACAAAAGTTTCTCAATACTTTGTTATATACCCTTTGTTGGCAATGACACAGGTGAAACGTTTTCTGTAACACACTGTTGCTGGTATTTTGGCCCATTCCTCCATGCAGATCTCCTCTAGAGAAGTGATGTTTTGGGGCTGTCGCTGGGCAACACAGACTTTCAACTCCCTCCAAAGATTTTCTATCGGGTTGAGATCTGGAGACTGGCTAGGCCACTCCAGGACCTTGAAATGCTTCGTACGAAGCCACTCCTTCGTTGCCCGGGTGGTGTGTTTGGAATCATTGTCATGCTGAAAGACCCAGCCACGTTTCATCTTCAATGCCCTTGCTGACGGAAGGAGGTTTTCACTCAAAATCTCACGATACATGGCCCCATTCATTCTTTCCTTTACACGGATCAGTCGTCCTGGTCCCTTTGCAGAAAAACAGCCCCAAAGCATGATGTTTCCACCCCCATGCTTCACAGTAGGTATGGTGTTCTTTGGATGCAACTCAGCATTCTTTGTCCTCCAAACACAACGAGTTGAGTTTTTACCAAAAAGTTATATTTTTGTTTCATATGACATTCTCCCAATCCTCTTCTGGATCATCCAAATGCACTCTAGCAAACTTCAGACGGGCCTGGACATGTACTGGCTTAAGCAGGGGGACACGTCTTGCACTGCAGGATTTGAGTCCCTGGCGGCGTAGTGTGTTACTGATGGTAGGCTTTGTTACTTTGGTCCCAGCTCTCTGCATGTCATTCACTAGGTCCCCCCGTGTGGTTCTGGGATTTTTACTCACCGTTCTTGTGATCATTTTGACCCCACGGGGTGAGATCTTGCGTGGAGCCCCAGATCGAGGGAGATTATCAGTGGTCTTGTATGTCTTCCATTTCCTAATAATTGCTCCCACAGTTGATTTCTTCAAACCAAGCTGCTTACCTATTGCAGATTCAGTCTTCCCAGCCTGGTGCAGGTCTACAATTTTGTTTCTGGTGTCCTTTGACAGCTCTTTGGTCTTGGCCATAGTGGAGTTTGGAGTGTGACTGTTTGAGGTTGTGAACAGGTGTCTTTTATACTGATAACAAGTTCAAACAGGTGCCATTAATACAGGTAACAAGTGGAGGACAGAGGAGCCTCTTAAAGAAGAAGTTACAGGTCTGTGAGAGCCAGAAATCTTGCTTGTTTGTAGGTGACCAAATACTTATTTTCCACCATAATTTGCAAATAAATTCATAAAAAATCCTACAATGTGATTTTCTGGATTTTTTTCTCTCGATTTGTCTGTCATAGTTGACGTGTACCTATGATGAAAATTACAGGCCTCTCTCATCTTTTTAAGTGGGAGAACTTGCACAATTGGTGGCTGACTAAATACTTTTTTTCCCCACTGTACACACTACTATCTTGAAAAAACTCAAACTTCAAAAAATGACTTCTTGAATGAAACAATGAAATTATTAACACTAATATCCCATTTAAGTTGCTTCCTGCCTCCTCCTCCTCCGAGCTTGTTCTTTGAAACCCTCCAATGGGCATGCTAATATCGGGGTGTAACCATAAACCGAGGGAGAGAAGTCGAGCTAGTCTATAGGCCTACCCTACGCCTCCTACACACAGCCCGGTCGCCCTCTATCTCCCACTGACTCAATTATATAACCTTAATGCAAGAGACAGCTTGACTAAGACATCACAGGCCCATCTTGTGATTGCAGTTTAATTCAGCATGCTTTGGATTCATTCATTAGCATGTTGAGGGAGCCGATGACCTGTGTGTTGTGGAGTAACTCATGTGGAAGGGGAGGAACTGGCCTAAGGGGGAGGCAGGCAGGCGGGCTCCCCCCTCCCTCCCTCCCTCCCTCCCGCCCGCCAGCCATCCCTCCTTGACAGCCTGCCCTGCTTGACTACATTAACCTCCAACCCCCTCCTCCCTCCTTTCCTCATTTACCCTCACCACCCTCTTTGTGTCCATGTACCATGCCCATGTGGGGGGTGGGAATATACGTGTGAAAAGGGGGGAGGGGGTTAGGGTTGGGTGTTCATGTTGCCGACTGCTGAGCCTTACCCTCCCGGGGTGGCGAGCAGGCAACAGGTGGCCCGGCCCGGGTTCTGTGTGGCAGATGCACAACGGTCGAGGTGCGGGCTCCCAGAAGCCATTGGGACTCGGCGGTGACAAATAGAAGCGGACGTGTTCTACCCAAGCGGCTTTGCCGCTCTCCCCTCCGCTTTCTCCCTCAATGACACAGAGAAGGGATGCACTGTTGTCAGCTCTCAGCAGCTCTCAACTACCCAGGGCAAACATCTGAAATATTACACAGTGACATATGAAGTTCTCAACATAAATGGTCTGTAAATTCAAATAAAGTGAGTCACACATTAAACATCTTTAAGTACATCTTATGAAGGCTTCATAAAAAATACTATAAAGAACTATTATTGCTTCTGAGGGTTCGCTTGCAAAACTCTGAAATGGACACAAATATTGTCCAGAAATGACCTCATTCGACAGAAAGGGCCACACCACACCACACTCATGAGATAAATATTTCCCAAATCATTATTTCATAAAATTGTACAATATAATTAAATATCATATACATAGGTGACATAAGGGTTATGCCACATTTGGCAAGGGCACACTAGACAAAAATACCTCTTTGTAGCAGTTTTTTGGCAGTCTGCAGGGAGCTTGAGGGCTGCCATCATGGCTCAAATTCTCTCACTTAGCAGAGCCAGTCACTCTCCAATTGGTGAAATGTAAATTAGTTACATATTCGGCAGAAAAATGTGAAGTCAGCACTTCACAACACCCTTGATAACAGTGTAAAAATAGCCAAAATATAATAAGTAGGCCTAATGTTGAGGCAGCCAATTGAAGTTGGACCAAACGGAGATAATTGATTAATGATTAATGATAATTGATGTATCTTCTTTCAGGGATAATGAAGCTTATTCTATCCCCGGTCTCATGTTCATCATCCACTTTGTGTAGTGGACCCCTTAGTGGGATTGTTTTAGTGTGTGTGTCTGTGTTTATGTGTTAGTGATTTAAGTTTGTTTTTAAATGTGTCAATGCATTTGGTATGTTTTTAAGTATAGGACATTGAGAGTGTGTGTTCTGAATAACGTATGGACATCTCTGATGATAGCGTGTCTCTGTATAAAAAACCCATTTGTATGTAGACCTGTGTGTTTGTGTGTGTGTGTCTATTAATAGCAATGGCATTGTCTCTTTGGGTGAATGTATGTGTGCAATGTTAATGTTGTTTATGGGGCTAGACTGGCTGAGCCTTGCAGATATGTAGATTTATTTCACGACTAAGGTTGAAATTGATTTTCTTCACGCTAGATATTTCAATTAATTTCAATTTCAAGTCTGTAGCTCTTGACAGCCAAAACAAAACATCCTTTTTTTTCATTTTATAGACTGAAGGCTGCCATCTACAGGGCATAAGATTACCATACACAAGTCCCCAGTGAATTATGAAAACATACTGTATCTTAAACAGTAGGCTTTACCTCCATAATTCCTACATTCATTAACACATGGCCAGCTTTTTCATAACGGTCTCTTCGTGAAGCTATATAAAAAATACATTAAAAAAATAACCCTTTAAGAATTTTTAATCAGATGGAAGACGTGCTTAGGTGACACTTCTGCATCTACCCTCATGCACACCAGAACCCAAGACCCCCCCCCCCCCCCCCCCCCCTCCCCTTTGCTGGTGAGTGACCCTGAGGGGGAATGTCTGTGGGGACACAGAATCTCCATCCCCCTGTTACCAACCCCTGACAACAACCCCATGACAAATTATACCAGCATGTTATCGACCACTGTTTGTTTCGCCGCCTGTCGCCACGGAAACCAAAACACCTTCCGATAAGGGTCAAAGGTGAGGAGTATAGAAAGGGAGTCCCACCCAAAATAACTCCCAAGCACGCTGGACCTATAGGTCAAGATACACTATGGCGTGGTGGGTGCAAATTACTGGACAACTGCTCAGTGAGGTATGCTTCTGTGCGGAGGAAATACTTGCGAATTGTCATGCATGGCATTGCTAGCGTGCTGATGGTGATTGATTTACGCTTTCAAAGTGTTGGACAAGTAACCAGCATTCTACTGGCAGTGGGGCTTAGTAGGCTAAGCCAGAGGAAAGGAGACCTTTAATTAGTATGGCTTTAATCCAGAGAAACTGCGGTATGGCAATATAATCATAGATCGAATGGACCATTATCATCTTCATTTTCCCCCCAACACCCCCAGACAGACAGACAGAGACACATTTTAAGAGCCACAGGATCAGTCGCAGTGCAGCTTCCCTGGATGGAGAGCATTTTGAGTTGTTCGTACCTGGGATCAGGGACCAGAATCCCTCCAGATGCCAGTTTAGTTTCCATACTGTAAAATTGTGTTTGTCACCAACTTCTGTGTTTAGTCATAATGGCTAAACCGAACATTGTGCTATCAGGCAAGAAGAGGAAAGAAAGCAGGTGACTCACAGTTCTACCAACCTGTTCTCAGGGCAATTCGTAGGATTTAGTATGTTAATCTGTTCCCTCCATTAAGTACAGTGGATTTCAAACTTATTCAGCGGGGACCCATACATCTTACCTGGTAGTACAATAGCATATGAATTGGTTACGTATAGTATTATAGTATAATTTATGTATCAGGTTAGCTGAATTGGGATAAGGTTAGAATAAGGCTTAGGGGAAGGGTTAGCTAAAATTCTACAGTTGTCCCCAATGCGACTCAAACACGCAACCTTTGGATTGCTAGTGGTTTGCTTTATGGAGGTGCTCAGAAATACTGTATGTATAGTACATTTTGCACATTTTTGTCACCCCCCCAGTTTTATAATTGGAATGTACAAAACGAGACAACGGTATGCTTTAGGACCACGCGGACGCCTCCAAGTGGTCGGGTAGGCTGTTTGGAGTGTTTATCTGACTGGATGAAAAATATATACATACAGTAACAGTCAAACGTTTGGACACACCTACTCATTCAAGGGTTTTTCTTTATTTTTAAAATGTTTTACATTGTAGATTAATAGTGAAGACATCAAAACTATGAAATAACACAAATCATGTAGTAACCAAAAAAGGGTTAAACAAATCCAAATAAATCTATTTTATATTTGAGATTCTTCAAATAGCCACCCTTTGCCTTGATGACAGCTTTCACTCTTGGCATTCTCTCAACCAGCTTCACCTGGAATGCTTTTCCAGCAGTCTTGAAGGAGTTCCCACATATGCGGAGCACTTGTTGGCTGCTTTTCCTTCACTCTGCGGTCCGACTCATCCCAAACCATCTCAATTGGGTTGAGGTCGGGGAATTGTGGAGGCCAGGTCATCTGATGTAGCACTCCATCACTCTCCTCCTTGGTAAAATAGCCCTTACACAGCCTGAAGGTGTGTTGGGTCATTGTCCTGTTGAAAAACAAATGATAGTCACACTAAGCCCAAACCAGATGGGATGACGTATCACTGCAGAATGTTGTGGTAGCCATGCTGGTTAAGTGTGCCTTGAATTCTAAATAAATCACAGACAGTGTCACCAGCAAAGCACCCCCACACCATAACACCTCCTCTTCAATGCTTTACGGTGGGAACTACACATGCGGAGATCATCCATTCACCCACACCGCGTCTCACAAAGACACGGCGGTTGGAACCAAAAATCTCCAATTTGGACTCCAGACCCAAAGGACAGATTTCCACCGGTCTAATGTCCATTGCTCGTGTTTCTTGGCCCAAGCAGGTCTCTTCTTCTTATTGGTGTCCTTTAGTAGTGGTTTCTTTGCAGCAATTCGACCATGAAGGCCTGATTCACACAGTCCCCTCTGAACAGTTGATGTTGAGATGTGTCTGTTACTTGAACTCCGTGAAGCATTTATTTGGGCTGCAATTTCTGAGGCTGGTAACACTAATGAACTTATCCTCTGCAGCAGAGGTAACTCTGGGTCTTCCATTCCTGTGGCGGTCCTCATGAGAGCCAGTTTCATCATAGCGCTTGATGATTTTTGCGACTGCACTTGAAGAAATCTTCAAAGTTCTTGACATTTTCCATATTGACTGACCTTCATGTCTTAAAGTAATGATGGACTGTCGTTTCTCTTTGCTTATTTGAGCTGTTCTTGACATAATATGGACTTGGTGTTTTACCAAATAGGGCTATACCCCCCTCCTACCTTGTCACAACACAACTGATTGGCTCAAACGCATTAAGGAGGAAATAAATTCCACAAATTAGCTTTTAAGAAGGCACACCTGTTAATTGAAATGCATTCCAGGTGACTACCTCATGAAGCTGGTTGAGTGAATGCCAAGAGTGTGCAAAGCTGTCAGCAAGGCAAAGTGTGGCTATTTGAAGAATCTCAAATATGAAATATATTTGGATTTGTTTAACACTTTTTTGGTTACTACATGATTCCATATGTGTTATTTCATAGTTTTGATGTCTTCACTATTATTCTACAATGTAAAAAAGAAACTCAGCAAAAAAAGAAATGTCCTCTCACTGTCAACTACATTTATTTTCAGCAAACTTAACATGTATAAATATTTGTATGAACATAAGCTTCAACAACTGAGACATGAACTGAACAAGTTCCACAGACATGTGACCAACATAAATTGAATAATGTGTCCCTCATGGACTGCACCAGATTTTCCAGTTCTTGCTGTGAGATGTTACCCCACTCTTCCACCAAGGCACCTGCAAGTTCCCAGACATTTTTTTGGGGAATGGCCCTAGACCTCACCCTCCGATCCAACTGTTCCCAGACATGCTCAATGGGATTGAGATCTGGGCTCTTCGCTGGCGATGGCAGAACACTGACATTCCTGTCTTGCAGGAAATCACGCACAGAACGAGCAGTATGGCTGGTGGCATTGTCATGCTGGAGGGTGATGTCAGGATGAGCCTGCAGGAAGGGTTCCACATGAGGGAGGAGGATGTCTTCCCTGTAACGCACAGCGTTGAGATTGCCTGCAATGACAACAAGCTCAGTCCGATGATGCTGTGACACACCGCCCCAGACCATGACGGACCCTCCACCTCCAAATCGATCCCGCTCCAGAGTACAGGCCTCGGTGTAACGCTCATTCCTTCGACAATAATCGCGAATCCGACCATCCCCCCTGGTGAGACAAAACCGCAACTCGTCAGTGAAGAGCACTTTTTGCCAGTCCTGTCTGGTCCAGCGACGGTGGGTTTGAGCCCATAGGCAACGTTGTTGCCGGTGATGTCTAGTGAGGACCTGCCTTACAACAGGCCTACAAGCCCTCAGCCCAGCCTCTCTCAGCCTGTTGTGGACAGTCTGAGCACTGATGGAGGGATTGTGCGTTCCTGGTGTAACTCGGGCAGGTGTGATGTTCGGATATACCGATCCTGTGCAGGTGTTGTTACACGTGGTCTGCCACTGCGAGGACAATCAGCTGTCCGTCCTGTCTCCCTGTAGCGCTGTCTTAGGCGTCTCACAGTACGGACATTGCAATGTATTGCCCTGGCCACATCTGCAGTCCTCATGCCTCCTTGCAGCATGCCTAAGGCACGTTCACACAGATGAGCAGGGACCATGGGCATCTTTCTTTGTGTTTTTCAGAGTAAGTAGAAAGGCCTCTTTAGTGTCCTAAGTTTTCATAACTGTGACCTTAATTGCCTACCGTCTGTAAGCTGTTAGTGTCTTAACGACCGTTCCACAGGTGCATGTTCATTAATTGTTTATGGTTCATTGAACAAGCATGGGAAACAGTGTTTAAACCCTTTACAATGAAGATCTGTGAAGTTATTTTGATTTTTACTAATTATCTTTGAAAGACAGGGTCCTGAAAAAGTTTCTTTTTTTGCTGTGTTTAGTAAAAATAAAGAAAAACCCTTGAATGAGTAGGTGTGTCCAAACTTCTGACTGGTACTGTTTATTAATAATAATAATAAGTTATGTCCCCCCCCACTTCTAAAATGAAAGTTGCCCTTTATATATATATATTTCGTATGGCTCTGAGTCCAGGCTGGTTCTACAGATTGTCAGCCTCAGAAGGCTTCCCGTTAAACTAGACTGGTCCATGTTCTGCATTACTTTTTATCCAATATAAATTAGCGCAGGAGATGTAATTTGACCTTTAATTAATGTTTTGTCATATTATTATTATTATTATTTATTTTTTATTTTTTTCACCTTTATTTAACCAGGTAAGCCAGTTGAGAACAAGTTCTCATTTACAACT
The DNA here is from genome assembly GCF_964263955.1 of Coregonus lavaretus. Lineage (NCBI taxonomy): Eukaryota > Metazoa > Chordata > Actinopteri > Salmoniformes > Salmonidae > Coregonus > Coregonus lavaretus. The sequence goes on along the minus strand of NC_140024.1, from coordinate 4,990,448 downwards.
GCGACCTGGCCAAGATAAAGCAAAGCAGTGCGATAAAAACAACAACACAGAGTTACATATGGGGTAAAACAAAACAAAGTCAAAAATACAACAGAAAAAATATATATACAGTGTGTGCAAATGTAGCAAGTTATGGAGGTAAGGCAATAAATAGGCTATAGTGCAAAATAATTACAATTAGTATTAACACTGGAATGATAGATGTGCAAGAGATGATGTGCAAATAGAGATACTGGGGTGCAAATGAGCAAAATAAATAACAATATAGGGATGAGGTAGTTGGGCGGGCTAATTTCAGATGGGCTGTGTACAGGTGCAGTGATCGGTAAGGTGCTCTGACAACTGATGCTTAAAGTTAGTGAGGGAGATAAGTGTCTCCAGCTTCAGAGATTTTTGCAATTTGTTCCAGTCATATTACGCAGGGGGTAGGTTCTTTGGCATGTTACGCAAGTAATAGGTACAACAGGGGAAATCCTTGCTGACCTACAGGATTGTTATTGAAGATTTGACGGTACTCTTTCCAGTTGTTTTCATCAGACTTTGTGTCACAAGGGACAAAGCTAGAGAATAGTACTGTGCGTACCAGGATAATTATCTGGCAAGTGCTGCCTCCTGGTGTTTGGAAAGAGTGATTGCTTTTTGGGCTGCTGCTGAGTTCATTACAGAGACCCACAGGCTGCGTTTACACAGGCAGCCCAATTCTGATATTTTTTTTCACTAATTTGTATTTTGACCAATCAGATCTGCTCTGAAAAATATCTGATGTAATTGGTCAGACCAATTAGTTGAAAAAAAAATAGAATTGGGCTGCCTGTGTAAATGCAGCCACAGTCACACAGTGATGGAATATGAGTCGTTCAAGTAAATCGCATGGCCTAAAATAGTCAACCACTTGTAATACAGCCGTCATCTCAACATTGGTTTCCATGTCAATTAAGAGGGACATGGCCCAAATTAAGAGGGACATGGCCCAAATGCCAAAAAATACACAAACACAATGCATTTACATGAGCTTATTGATAGTAGGGCCAAAGGCTAATGTAAACTGGTTGAACTACAAGAAGGCTGCTATGTCTAGGGGGTCCGGAACTCACCAGCTTTGATTATAAAATGATTAATAAATATATTTTCAGTCAACTTATCATCGTAACATCGCATACTAGGCTTGGACGGTATACCGTATACTGGGGTATTTGGAAATCACCACAGGAACGTTTTTCTATACATAATAATATATAGTAATATTTGTAGCTACTTTTTAAGTAAATACCTGCAGTCAACTTGTGCAATATGTTAGAAGATAAAGCAGATTGCGTTCTTCAATTCACTGGTCACATTATTTTACATTATGAAGTTTACCATAGTTCCCCAGAACAGTTGAGTCAGTCTCGTCTGTTTGTAAGTATCACAACTGGTGAAAGCGGGAGCAGGTGAGTCCAGCTGTGTATTGACGGGTCCCATTGTATATTGACAGTGTAGTGTTTTTATGCTTCAATAGAGTAATCAGGGATGTGCAACTATAGTTTTCCTTCACAGAAAATACATTAGTGCAACACATTCGGCAGAAAATAGCTTCATTTTCATCAGATTACAACTGCAACGCTATTTGGCTGGAAGCCACACAAGTAGGCTAAATGAGCTTACAATGTAAAAGCAAGGTATTTTTTGCATATTTCTGTTTATCATAGAAAGAATGTAGCCAGCTAATTTTTCTAATGTTTTTCTTAAAGTTAATCTAGCATTGTAACAGAGAAAAGTATGCTGGCTACATGGAGAAAAGTACTAGAGAAAAGTAGGCTGGCTACATGGAGAAAAGTACCAGAGAAAAGTAGGCTGGCTACATGGAGAAAAGTACCAGAGAAAAGTAGGCTGGCTACATGGAGAAAAGTACCAGAGATAAGTAGGCTGGCTACATGGAGAAAAGTACCAGAGATAAGTAGGCTGGCTACATGGAGAAAAGTACCAGAGAAAAGTAGGCTGGCTACATGGAGAAAAGTACCAGAGATAAGTAGGCTGGCTACATGGAGAAAAGTACCAGAGAAAAGTAGACTGGCTACATGGAGAAAAGTACCAGAGAAAAGTAGGCTGGCTACATGGAGAAAAGTACCAGAGAAAAGTAGGCTGGCTACATGGAGAAAAGTACCAGAGAAAAGTAGGCTGGCTACATGGAGAAAAGTACCAGAGAAAAGTAGGCTGGCTACATGGAGAAAAGTACCAGAGAAAAGTAGGCTGGCTACATGGAGAAAAGTACAGGAGAAAAGTAGGCTGGCTACATGGAGAAAAGAACCAGAGAAAAGTAGGCTGGCTACATGGAGAAAAGTACCAGAGAAAAGTAGGCTGGCTACATGGAGAAAAGTACAGGAGAAAAGTAGGCTGGCTACATGGAGAAAAGTACCAGAGAAAAGTAGGCTGGCTACATGGAGAAAAGTACCAGAGAAAAGTAGGCTGGCTACATGGAGAAAAGTACCAGAGAAAAGTAGGCTGGCTACATGGAGAAAAGTACCAGAGAAAAGTAGGCTGGCTACATGGAGAAAAGTACCAGAGAAAAGTAGGCTGGCTACATGGAGAAAAGTACCAGAGAAAAGTAGGCTGGCTACATGGAGAAAAGTACAGGAGAAAAGTAGGCTGGCTACATGGAGAAAAGTACAGGAGAAAAGTAGGCTGGCTACATGGAGAAAAGTACCAGAGAAAAGTAGGCTGGCTACATGGAGAAAAGTACAAGAGAAAAGTAGGCTGGCTACATGGAGAAAAGTACAGGAGAAAAGTAGGCTGGCTACATGGAGAAAAGTACCAGAGATAAGTAGGCTGGCTACATGGAGAAAAGTACCAGAGAAAAGTAGGCTGGCTACATGGAGAAAAGTACCAGAGAAAAGTAGACTGGCTACATGGAGAAAAGTACCAGAGAAAAGTAGGCTGGCTACATGGAGAAAAGTACCAGAGATAAGTAGACTGGCTACATGGAGAAAAGTACCAGAGAAAAGTAGGCTGGCTACATGGAGAAAAGTACCAGAGAAAAGTAGGCTGGCTACATGGAGAAAAGTACCAGAGATAAGTAGGCTGGCTACATGGAGAAAAGTACCAGAGATAAGTAGGCTGGCTACATGGAGAAAAGTACCAGAGAAAAGTAGGCTGGCTACATGGAGAAAAGTACCAGAGAAAAGTAGGCTGGCTACATGGAGAAAAGTACCAGAGAAAAGTAGGCTGGCTACATGGAGAAAAGTACCAGAGATAAGTAGGCTGGCTACATGGAGAAAAGTACCAGAGAAAAGTAGGCTGGCTACATGGAGAAAAGTACCAGAGAAAAGTAGGCTGGCTACATGGAGAAAAGTACCAGAGAAAAGTAGGCTGGCTACATGGAGAAAAGTACCAGAGAAAAGTAGGCTGGCTACATGGAGAAAAGTACCAGAGAAAAGTAGGCTGGCTACATGGAGAAAAGTACCAGAGAAAAGTAGGCTGGCTACATGGAGAAAAGTACCAGAGAAAAGTAGGCTGGCTACATGGAGAAAAGTACCAGAGAAAAGTAGGCTGGCTACATGGAGAAAAGTACCAGAGAAAAGTAGGCTGGCTACATGGAGAAAAGTACCAGAGAAAAGTAGGCTGGCTACATGGAGAAAAGTACCAGAGAAAAGTAGGCTGGCTACATGGAGAAAAGTACCAGAGAAAAGTAGGCTGGCTACATGGAGAAAAGTACCAGAGAAAAGTAGGCTGGCTACATGGAGAAAAGTACAGGAGAAAAGTAGGCTGGCTACATGGAGAAAAGTACCAGAGAAAAGTAGGCTGGCTACATGGAGAAAAGTACCAGAGAAAAGTAGGCTGGCTACATGGAGAAAAGTACCAGAGAAAAGTAGGCTGGCTACATGGAGAAAAGTACCAGAGAAAAGTAGGCTGGCTACATGGAGAAAAGTACCAGAGAAAAGTAGGCTGGCTACATGGAGAAAAGTACCAGAGAAAAGTAGGCTGGCTACATGGAGAAAAGTACCAGAGAAAAGTAGGCTGGCTACATGGAGAAAAGTACCAGAGAAAAGTAGGCTGGCTACATGGAGAAAAGTACCAGAGAAAAGTAGGCTGGCTACATGGAGAAAAGTACCAGAGAAAAGTAGGCTGGCTACATGGAGAAAAGTACCAGAGAAAAGTAGGCTGGCTACATGGAGAAAAGTACCAGAGAAAAGTAGGCTGGCTACATGGAGAAAAGTACCAGAGAAAAGTAGCTCCACATCAGTCAGAGTCTGTCTGCTGATAGAACGCCCATTAGTGAATTCTCATCTGACTGGAGAAGTGCAACTGAAGCACAACATTAGTCTGATGCCGAGCAGAAATTATAATAAGCATTTTAGATCTGCGTTTACAAAACGAAGCAAGATATTTCTTATGAGTTGTATCTTTTTTCCTGCGTGAAAAATTAAGAATTGTGCGTTAACTAGCAAGTTAAACTTAGGGGTCGTGTTATCTAAGTGGTGAATTAACAAGGTGACGGGGCATCATATTGTGTTGGCTTTCTGCCGTGTTTGCGAAGTCAAAGCCCTTTGGATGAGTTATCTGTAAAGCTGCCACTGCTATCTTTTGATTTCCTTGTGTTTTTTCTCCTTTCTCAGCCTGTCTGCTCTTCCCCCATTTTCTCCAAGCTGAGCAGGCAGGCCTGTGACCCTAGCGACTCCAGACTCCACACAGACACAGCATGTACACATGCTGCTCCAGAGCCAGTACTGTTCATTTGCACAATGTTTCTCGTTCACATTCACTTGTAAATGTCCAAACTCACCAAAAATGACATTCGGTAGCTCTTACCTATACATGTATAACGTTATGACTCCCTTTGAAAGTTCATTTGACATACCATAGCTACCTACACCTTGTAAATTTACCCCAAAACAGGTTAAATGTGTTTATTTCAGCTAAATACCTCCATATATAGAGGAAAACCATCAGAAATACAGCAGTTAAGGCACACGTTTACATATAATCAAGTCCTCCTACTCGTGAGTTAAATACTAAATAAAATAACATTTATGGTTTGAATAAAACCAAAACTTCATAAATCTTTTAAAATCTACAAAGGCACACAAAGACAATCAGAATATATACTGATCAAAAATATAAACGCAACATGTAAAGTGTTGGTCCCATGTTTCATGAGCTGAAATAAAAGAGGCCAGAATCTTTCCATACGCACAAAAAGGTTATTTCTCTCAAATGTTGTGCACAAATTTGTTTAAATCCCTGTTAGTGAGCATTTCTCCTTTGCCAAGATAATCCATCCACCTGACAGGTGTGGCATATCAAGAAGCTGATTAAACAGGATGAACATTATGATCATTGTGCTGGGGACAATAAAAGGCTGCTCTAAAGTGTGCAGTTTTGTCACACAACACAATGCCACAGTTGTCTCAAGTTGAGGGAGCGTACAATTGGCATGCTGACTGCAGGAATGTCCACCAGAGCTGTTGCCAGAGAATTGAATGTTCATTTCTCCACATCTGGCTTCTTCACCTGCGGGATCATCTGAGGGGGAGGGGGGGTGCTGAGGAGTATTTCTGTCTGTAATAAAGCCCTTTTGTGCGGAAAAACTCGTTCGGATTGGCTGGGCCTGGCTCCCAAGTGGGTGGGCCTATGCCTTCCCTGGCCTACCCATGTCTGCACCCCTGCCCAGTCATGTGAAATCCATAGATTAGGGCCTGATTAATTTATTTCAATTGACTGATTTATTTATATGAACTGTAATCAGTAAAATCTTTGAAATTGTTTCATTTATAATTTTGTTCAGTATACATGAAAAAGGCTTGCAGGAGTAGTAAGTTTGATATGATTTTACACAAAGTCAGTGTTGACGACAAGTGGAGAAATCCCTTGTATTAAAAGATAAATACAAAAAATCAAATAAACTAACAATTAAAAAGTTGAGAGAAAAACAGTGTAAAAGATGTGTAAATGTATAATCAGCTACTTGATGTAAAAAGAAAATGTGTTGCCATGGTAATCGGCCCCAGAGGTCAGGTCTCGCTCATTAAGCCACAGTCATGATTATTGCAATGTTAAGACAAGCTGTTCTCATGCACGGGCCATTTTGGTCCACTGATCTTTACATCACACTAGGTTACACAGAGTGCTCCGTTGTTGCAGACTACCAAAATATAGAGCATTGTAGATCAGATAGCTTGCATAAATCTGATTCCCCATTCCAAGGGGGGACCCCTAGGAATTCTAGCCCAATACAAATGATTCAACAAATCAAGCCCTTGATTTGTTGAATCAGGGGAGTTAGTGCTAGGCTAGAACCAAAATGGTCCCCCCAGGGAATGGATTGAGAGACACTATCATAAGTGCATCCTAAACCCTTACACATATCGTCCTCTTCTGTTTGCACGGCACAGTGGTAGACCCCATGACTAAACGGGTCGCTGGGTGGCAGAGACTAGATCCCTCCCTTTTCCTTCTCTTCGTGTTCTACTCTCAGTACGGCTCTGCCTTCAAACTCCGATATAGACAGCAAGTAAACACCATCCCCACAATCTGAGAGAGAGAGAGAGAGAGAGAGAGATAGATAGATATACCTTGCGAGTGTATTCAGGTACTGTAACTACAGTACAAGCCTGACGGCACATAAGTATATGTTTCAGTTGGTGCCAGCATATTTCAACATACACTACCGGTCAAAAGGTTTAGAACACCTACTCTTTCAAGGGTTTTTCTTTATTTTTACTATTTTCTACATTGTAGAATAATAGTGAAGACATCAAAACTATGAAATAACACATATGGAATCATGTAGTAACCAAAAAAGTGTTAAACAAATCCAAATATATTTTATATTTGAGATTCTTCAAATAGCCACCCTTTGCCTTTATGACAGCTTTGCACACTCTTGGCATTACCTCAACCAGCTCCATGAGGTAGTCACCTGGAATGCATTTCAATTAACAGGTGTGCCTTGTTAAAAGGTAATTTGTGGATTTTTTTTCCTTCTTAATGTGTTTGAGCCAATCAGTTGTGTTGTGACAAGGTAGGGGGGGGGTATACAGAAGATAGCCCTATTTGGTAAAACACCAAGTCCATATTATGTCAAGAACTGCTCAAATAAGCAATGTGTTATTTCATAGTTTTGATGTCTTCACTATTATTGTACAATGTAGAAAATAGTAAAAAATAAAGAAAAACCCTTGAATGAGTAGGTGTTCTAAAACTTTTGACCGGTAGTGTATATGCCTGAGGCCACATAAGAATACATGCTTAAATGGTTTAAGTGTTTCAGTGTCCACATAATTCAAAAGTAGCAGAAGTTTGAGAGAATGAAACTCAAAAATTACTTTTGGTTGCTTTACACTTCTACCATTACCCCTGAATTTCCAGAGACCAGGGCAAGGATTCTTATGTTGATGGTGGCCATCTTGGGTTATCTCTGTGCTGTAAACAGTGAAATGGCTTCTTTTTGCTCACCTGTACACAGGCGATGCCCACGCCCACTGCTCCAATGATCTTCAGGTGGTCCAAAATGAAGTTCTCCAGTTTAGTGATACAACCCCCCTTGAGAGGAAAGGTAGGACCACATTGTGTGTGTGTGACGTTCAAGGTGACTTTCAAAATTGATCATAGCTGCGGGAAGTAGTGGAGCTAAGGGTGCTGGAAAATCGTAATGAAAAACCCCCCCCCGAAAAAACTAAAATAGAATATATATATTTGTTTTACTCAAGTACTGCACTGGGCCTTTACTAGTATTAGCGGACCGATACAGACGTCTGTAGCGCAGGCAAAATGTTATTTTCAGCATCTCCGCTTTGTCAAAAAAGGTAGGTATAATTAAGAACAGTATCTTGCAGGATTCAATAGTTGGAATTGTAATAGTTGTTGCCCTGTCTCTTTCTCTGCAATTGTCATTCTAATGGAATCCAGAAAGAACAAAGCCCTGTCCTCAAACGTTTACATCAAAAGGTGCAAAGTTATGGCCAAAGACACAAAACATCCACATCAAAACAATATTTTTCTTCATCAAATAACATGGAAAACAACCACGTTTTGTGCAGTATTAATTTACCATCCTTACAAACCACTTAATGTAAATGTACATTACTGTATTGTACACTGCTCAAAAAAATTAAGGGAACACTAAAATAACACATCCTAGATCTGAATGAATGAAATAATCCTATTAAATACTTTTTTCATTACATAGTTGAATGTGCTGACAACAAAATAACACAACAATTATCAATGGAAATCAAATGTATCAACCCATTGAGGTCTGGATTTGGAGTCACCCTCAAAATTAAAGTGGAAAACCACACTACAGGCTGATCCAACTTTGATGTAATGTCCTTAAAACAAGTCAAAATGAGGCTCAGTAGTGTGTGTGGCCTCCACGTGCCTGTATGACCTCCCTACAACGCCTGGGCATGCTCCTGATGAGGTGGCGGATGGTCTCCTGAGGGATCTCCTCCCAGACCTGGACTAAAGCATTCGCCAACTCCTGGACAGTCTGTTGGTGGATGGAGCGAGACATGATGTCCCAGATGTGCTCAATTGGATTCAGGTCTGGGGAACTGGTGGTCCATAGCATCAATGCCTTGCAGGAACTGCTGACACACTCCAGCCACATGAGGTCTAGCATTGTCTTGCATTAGGAGGAACCCAGGGCCAACCGCACCAGCATATGGTCTCACAAGGGGTCTGAGGATCTCATCTCGGTACCTAATGGCAGTCAGGCTACCTCTGGCGAGCACATGGAGGGCTGTGCGGCCCCCCAAAGAAATGCCACCCCACACCATGACTGATCCACCGCCAAACCGGTCATGCTGGAGGATGTTGCAGGCAGAAGAACGTTCTCCACGGCGTCTCCAGACTCTGTCACGTCTGTCACGTGCTCAGTGTGAACCTGCTTTCATCTGTGAAGAGCACAGGGCATCAGTGGCGAATTTGCCAATCTTGGTGTTCTCTGGCAAATGCCAAACGTCCTGCACGGTGTTGGGCTGTAAGCACAACCCCCACCTGTGGACGTCGGGCCCTCATACCACCCTCATGGAGTCTGTTTCTGACCGTTTGAGCAGACATGCACATTTGTGGCCTGCTGGAGGTCATTTTGCAGGGCTCTGGCAGTGCTCCTCCTGCTCCTCCTTGCACAAAGGCGGAGGTAGCGGTCCTGCTGCTGGGTTGTTGCCCTCCTATGGCCTCCTCCACGTCTCCTGATGTACTGGCCTGTCTCCTGGTAGCGCCTCCATGCTCTGGACACTACGTTGACAGACACAGCAAACCTTCTTGCCACAGCTCGCATTGATGTGCCATCCTGGATGAGCTGCACTATCTGAGCCACTTGTGTGGGTTGTAGACTCCGTCTCATGCTACCACTAGAGTGAAAGCACCGCCAGCATTCAAAAGAGACCAAAATATCAGCCAGGAAGCATAGGAACTGAGAAGTGGTCTGTGGTCACCACCTGCAGAACCACTTCTTTATTGGGGGTGTCTTGCTAATTGCCTATAATTTCCACCTGTTGTCTATTCCATTTGCACAACAGCATGTGAAATTTATTGTCAATCAGTGTTGCTTCCTAAGTGGACAGTTTGATTTCACAGAAGTGTGATTGACTTGGAGTTACATTGTGTTGTTTAAGTGTTCCCTTTATGTTTTTGAGCAGTCATCTGGTCATCTAGGTTTGGTACCTGTAGACCTTCCATCACCATGAAGAAAAACAATGCACAATAATTGAGTACATTGAGACATCAAGTGGTTTGTGATGATGTGATGTGATATGGCTCAGTTGGTAGAGCATGGTGCTTGAAACCCTAGGATTGTGGGTTCGATTCCCACGGGGGCCAGTACGAAAAAGTATGAAAATGTATGCACTCACTACTGTAAATTGCTCTGGATGAGAGCATCTACTAAAATGTAAAAGGAATGAATAGACCATTTCAGTTTACAAATAGAAATAAGTTGCATTTGCAAAGTATTTAAAGAAACTGGAAAACATATCAGGCAAGTATTTTTATATTCCACAAGTATTATCAGATTACAGTGGTGTACTATTTTTTGTGGGTATCTGTACTTTACTTTACTATTTATATTTTGAAAAATTTTACTTTTACTCCACTACATTCCTAAAGAAAACAATGTAATTTTTACTCCATACATTTTCCCTGACACCCAAAAGTACTCGTTACATTTAGAATGCTTACTCAATACATTCCCAACCCCCAAACTACATCCCGCAGCTATGATCTTGATACACAAACCTGAACTCAAGCATTATTTGCACTAGGAATTGCAAGCACACTAACACGCAACAACACCGGCTGCTCTCTGTATCTGACACTCACCTCCACCTTGTAGATGTTTGATGGGTGGTCCCTACGGCCGCAGCCCAGCGTCTGGGTCTTACAGCAGCTGTCCGGCACCAGCCTGCCATCTGCCTCACTGGTGTGGATCCACACGCTCTCGCCCCAGTCCGACGAGCTGTTGCTGCCACAGCACTTAAACTGGCGGGAGAGGGAGAGGAGGAGAGGGCATTTCCCAGACAGGGTGGTGGATGTTTTTCCAATTGTCTTGCAGTTGTTTCAGATGACGAGCTGAATGATATTCAGTTCATGAACAAAATCTTTATACAAAACAATGGGCTATCTTTCAAATCACAAGTTTCATAATGACGAGTTACATGAAGGGCTATAACATACTGTAACCAAGCATAATGAAAACACATACCTGTGACAGTGTAAATAACAGTAGACACAATGAACGTAAACATAAACAAGCTGATTATTAATGCACATTGGAGAAAATCAACAAATTCCCAAATTAATATTTACAAAAACCTCTAACCAAACTCCTCAAGTCTGCTTATGGTGCCTTCTCTTACCTCCTGCTGCAGCTTGTCCACTGCTTTGGTGATATGCTCCTGCTCTGACTGCCTGTACTTCTGCACCATTGTCTCCCGCAGGTTCTGTTTCAGCTCCTCATTGAGCTGCAGAGGAAGACAGGACACAGGGGATATGAGAGAACGGTAAACATGACCTTGGTCAGACTACATCACAGCTACCCACCAGACGTTAGAAACAGAAGCATATACAGTACCAAGGAAGGGGAAACTATGATATTTGAGTGCAGGCTTTTGTTCTAACCTAACTCTAACACACCTCGTTGATTACTTAAATCAGGTATGTTAGCACTAAGCAGGAACAAAAGCGATATTTTCTTTCTTAATAGGACTAAGTGGAAGCATGTAAATTGAGAATAAGGTAGTGGGAGAAGCAGACATAAGCTCACCAATGAAGACTGTGAATCTTCTATCAGTAAAATAATACTTGAAGGAATGTAATGCATCTCATTGTCGATTTCATAGAATAGAACGATCCACTGTATCAAAGGTCTAGAATAGCTAAAACTGTAATTACAGAAGGAACTCCTCTTGACCCAATAATATTTTGAAGCGGGGAAATGATATACATAAAAGGTAAGAGGATGTACATTTTCATTCATTTATAACAGTAGTGCAAAACTCGGGTAAGAGCATAGGCCTACATCTAGCTGGTCCACAGTTTCTATGGCAACCACAGAACGTAGAGCCAAGTCAGAACGTAAAGGAGAGATAAAGGGAATAAATGAACGAGAGAGGGAGAGGGGGGAGGAAGAGAGAGAAATATAATAGGTTTTTATTTGACCTGTTCACAGCGTGGGAAACACTGCAGCAGTGAGATGAAAACAGGGTGAAAGGTCAAAGGAACATAAGCAGACAATTACACAGAGAGAGTTCAAATGACACACACCAAGCTGGTAGGATAACATTCCTGCAGGTCTAACATCTACACAGCAGGGGTATATACTAGTGACAAGGATAGTAGTGGGAATCACATCTTAGTGATATCATCACAATACAGAAATGCTACAACAAGAGGTGGCAGGCATGGGAATGCAGAGCGGGAGAGAGAGAGAAAAGCAACAGATTGAGAAAGAGAGAGACTGGTGCATTATCCGTGAACCTTCCCTTGTTGTGGTTTCAGTTTTTACAAACATACACTCTTCTGTCTCTGGGCAGGCTCTGAGTATAGATAATGTTACTGGCGGTGGAATCAGGTGGTGAATCAAGTCATTCATTACCTGCTGGTAATAGATGTAGGCCAGGACACCGGCGAGGATCTCCAGCAGGAAGATACACAGCAGCAGGACAAAGTACTGTGGGGAGACAATGAAAGGTAGGGGATTAGGTTGAAATGGATATCCCCTGGCCCTCTGTCTATGGACTTCACAGTTAAAACAGGCAAATCCAATTTAGATGAGCTGGAGTTAAATTGATCAGAGCAGTTGATTGGTGGTCGTGGGGTCACCGTTGTCGTTTTGTTATTTTGAGAAAATGGATTAAGAATGTTTGCCAATCATAGTTTTAATTTGTGGCGTATTGATTGTGTGGTGAGATGTCAATGAAGCTGTACAAACAGTATGCCGCCCTTAAAGGGATCCTTCAGGATTTTGGCAATGAAGAGCCAAAGACAGATGAACTCGTGGATACAATTTTAATGTCTCTGTTTGCAGTTTGAAGTTACTAACTAGCGTTAGCGCAACTGCTAACTAGCGTTAGCGCAATGACTGGAAGTCAATGGTATAATTTATACCACAATGACTGTAAATCAATGGAGGTTACCTTAGACTTCCAGTCATTGCCTTAACGCTAGTTAGCATTGGCTCGCGAAACTAACTAACTTCCTTCATACTGGATGCAGAGACATATTGTAAAAATTGTATCCATGAGTTCATCTTCATTGCCAAAATCCTGAAGTATCCCTTTAACAACTGGCCCAGAAACAGTTTCCTCTGATGATTAAGGGTTAGCTAAATCAGTTATGAAGTTATGAAAAGGCATAAAGTTATCACAACCCCTCTGGGTCCAAGCTATGGTTAGAATCATGGGAAACATCTGTTTATTGGGTTGGAAGTGCACAGGGTTACTACGCAAAGGAGTGTGTGAGTGTGTGTGAACATTCCTTTGCCTGCATGGGCATGTATTTGTACCCAAGACATTCCCTTTAAAGGTACAATATTTAAGTACTGTTCATTCAAATAGCTCTAAATGGCCATAATAAAGTGGCAAGGATTAGAGAATAAAATGCTTTCAAGATTACATGATATCTTTAGACCCCAGTGTTGCCTTTCTGGCAGCTGCTGGAATTACAGTATGATTTGCCAGGAAAACGTGGCCTGCGTGCTCTCACGTTAGAGGCGTGGCCACTTGCTTCTCCCAGGACCCCAGACCAAGACAGTCATGGCCAACAAGCTGAACCAAGGACTATGCTGTCAACAGCAGACAGACATTTACATTTGAGTCATTTAGCAAAGCAATTAGGGTTAATCGCCTTGCTCAAGGGCACGTCGACAGATTTTCCACCTAGTTGGATCTGGGATTCGAACCAGCAACCTTTCGGTTACTGGCCCAACACTTTTAACCGCTAGGCTACCTGCCGCCCCAGACAGCAATTATCTGCTAAAAAAAGAAGTTTGGTCATCCAGAAGGGAGTTGGATGAAGGTTGTGGAAAGACCAGGGTGATCGGATGGAGTGGAACTTCGGTCGGGAACTGATGGACCGTAACAGTGCACTCAAACCTGGTAAGACAAACCTCAAAACTAATGTTAGCTTAGCAACATTTACTAGCTATTCCTCGCTGTTATAAAATCATACCTTATACACTGAGTATACAAAACATTAAGAACACCTGCTCTTTCCATGACATAGACTGACCAGGTGAATCCAGGTGAAAGCTATGATCCCTTATTGATGTCACTTTTTAAATCCACTTCAATCAGTGTAGATGAAGGGGAGGAGACAGGTTAAAGAAGGATGTTTAAACCTTGAGACAATTGAGACATGGATTGTGTATGTGTACCAATCAGAGGGTAAATGTACAAGAAAATATTTAAGTGCCTTTGAACGGGGTATGGTAGTAGGTGCCAGGCGCACCAGTTTGTGTCAAGAACTGCAACGCTGCTAGGTTTTTCACGCTCAACAATTTCCTGTGTGTATCAAGAATGGTCCACCACCCAAAAGGACAGCCAACTTGACACAACTGTGGGAAGCATTGGGGGGGAGTGCAACCTAATATTAAGAAGGTGTTCCTAATGTTTGGTATACTCAAGTGTAGATATCGAGCTGGTCATCTAACATTAATCGTACTATGTTCCAGCAAAGCGTTAGGCTATATATTTTTAAACGTTGAGCATTAGGTTATAGATTTTTGACACATTTTGACACATTGTAGAAAGCTAGCCGAGCTAGCTAGCCTACTTTGCTAAGCGCCACATGAATTCGCTATGCAGTCTGTGGTGTAATTATGTTGACAAATTCTATCTTCATAAGTCAATTTCGGCCCATGCAATGTATTTAGCTAGCTTCAGCATTTATATTTAGCCTCAGCCATAGTGGTGCCTGAAAGTCAAGTGGGGCTAATTACACTAGTTAGCTATAGTGGCCTGGAAATACGATGACATTGCTAAAGTATGCAAACCATTAATTGGAAACAACTTTGCCATCATTATGATATGGTCAAATGTACTTTAGAGAGATGGCAAAGTTTGTCAAATATAGCTAGCAATGCTAACGTTAGCTAGCTAAAGTTATACTGCATCTACAGACAATCTGGTGACATCACAATGATGACAAAAGGTTTTCATACTAAATTATTTTCCTCCTTTTGAAATATCTGCATTGAATAGAACGCTCAGTCGGGCATCAGTCTTCAAAATAAAGTTTATTGTGACAAACGTGCAACCCATGAATAGCAAATGTTGATGTGTGAAGAGGTGATCTCATTTTACATTTACATTTTAGTCATTTAGCAGACGCTCTTATCCAGAGCGACTTACAGTTAGTGAGTGCATACATTATTTCATACTGGCCCCCCGTGGGAATCGAACCCACAACCCTGGCGCTACAAGCGCCATGCTCTACCAACTGAGCTACACGGGACCAGTAATGTAGAGGGGATTCAATTTTGAATCTGTTTTTATTTATTCCAGAATCACATCCCCATGTTGGCTATGCAAGTGCTAAATGTTTGTGTTTTCCTTCTATCCTGACTGCTGGCAGTGTTTAATTATAACCACCACAGATCAGCCATGCAGAACTCGAAATGTCTCCCTATGCTATTGGATGTAATATTATATTCCTACGAATTGAATGCAATCAGAACTCGGGGCGGCAGGTAGCTTAGTGGGTAAGAGCGTTGTGCCAGTAACCGAAAGGTCGCTGGTTCTAATCCCCGAGCCGACCAGGTGAAAAATCTGTCGATGTGCCCTTGAGCAAGGCACTTAACCCTAAATTGCTCCTGTAAGTCGCTCTGGATAAGAGCGTCTGCTAAATGACCAATTAATTAAATTAATTAATTAATTAATTAATTAAAAGAACTCCACATAACAAAACTATTGCTCACTCAAGGCAAAATTTAAATGGAAACTTATCGTAAGGAAGGTATTGACATTTCCTTGATTCAATGAATATGTCACCACATATGTTCTATACTCTTTCAGTCCAGAAGACAAAGGGTATATGCATTTAAGACAAAATAACTACATCTACACCACAGACCTCCAAAGAGCCGGCTAACATCTGACCAGGGGATGCCAAGAAGAAGCCTAGGCCTGATAACCGAACCTATGCCAAGGACAGGAGAACTACTGCCACATTGCACAACATAAATAGGACGGGAAGACTAATGTTACTGCTAGCACAGAACATTTTTAAATGGTCAGAAATACTAGGATGTTGAGTTGTGGGTGGTGAGGTTTGATGATCTACTGTTGTGCATCTGTATACTTTTAATAAAAACTAAACAATGGATTTGCTCATCTTCTTTATACAATGGTTTTTATGCAATATAGGCCCATATGTTTTCATTGCTAAAGTATGAACATTTTTGGTATTAGCTTGGGTTCATATTAGGGGTCTTCACAGGTCCAACAGACCCAAAATTCCAAGACCCGACCCAGGAGCCGAGCGCGCACGGGTCCTAAATTCGGACTTTTGTTTCAGACCTGGGTCGGGTCTGATATAATTGCCACGGGTCTCAGGTACGTGTAATTCAAATGTATTTACTGACTGGACCCGATTGGACCTGTCCTCTGTTCATTTAATGGTCGAAGGAATTGTCCGTAGAGCTCCGAGACAGGAATGTGTTGAGGCACAGATCTGGCAAACATTTCTGCAGCATTGAAGTTCCCCAACAACACAGTGGCCTCCGTCATTCTTAAATGGAAGAATTTTGGAACCACCAAGACTCTTCCTAGAGCTGGCCGCCCGGCCAAACTGAGCAATCGGGGGAGAAGGGCCTTGGTCAGGGAGGTGACCAAGAACCCAATGGGCACTCTGACAGAGCTCCAGAGTTCCTCTGTGGAGATGGTAGAACTTTCTAGAAGGACAACCATCTCTGCTGCACTCCACCAATCAGGCCTTTATGGCAGTGTGGCCAGACGGAATCCACTCCTCAGTAACAGCCTGCTTGGAGTTTGCCAAAAGGCACCTAAAGGACTCTCCGACCATGAGAAACAAGATGCTCTGGTCTGATGAAACCAAGATTGAACTCTTTAGCCTGAATGCCAAGCGTCACGTCTGGAGGAAACCTGGCACCATCCCCACGGTGAAGCATGGTGGTGGCAGCATCATGCTGTGGGGATGTTTTTCAGCGGCAGGGACTGGGAGATTAGTCAGGATCGAGGGAAAGATGAACGGAGCAAAGTGCAGAGAGATCCTTGATGAACACCTGCTCTAGAGCGCTCAGGACCTCAGACTGGGGCGAAGGTTCACCTTCCAACAGGACAAAGACCCTAAACACACAGCCAAGACAATGCAGGAGTGGCTTCGGGACAGGTCTCTGAATGTCCTTGAGTGGCCCAGCCAGGGCCCGGACTTGAACCCGATCAAACATCTCTGGAGAGACCTGAAAATAGCTGTGCAGTGATGCTCCCCATCCAACCTGACAGAGCTTGAGAGGATCTGCAGAGAAGAATGGGAGAAACTCCACAAATACAGGTGTGCCAAGCTTGTAGCGTCATACCCAAGAAAACTCAAAGCTCTAAATCGGTGCCAAAGGTGCTTCAACAAAGTACTGAGTAAAGGGTCTGAATACTTATGTAAATGTGATTAGCAAAGAATTCTAAAAACCTGTTTATGCTTCGTCATTATGGTGTA
The DNA here is from genome assembly GCF_964263955.1 of Coregonus lavaretus. Lineage (NCBI taxonomy): Eukaryota > Metazoa > Chordata > Actinopteri > Salmoniformes > Salmonidae > Coregonus > Coregonus lavaretus. The sequence continues at coordinate 4,973,300 of NC_140024.1, read as the reverse complement.
TTGTGTGTAGATTGATGACGAAAAAAAACAATTTTAGAATAAGGCTGTAACGTAGCAAAATGTGGAAAAAGTCAAGGGGTCTGAATACTTTCTGAAAGCATTGTATCTGTATAGCAGTAGTAGCTTATCTGACAAGGATAAAGAAATCAATTTCGTTGTCAGGAACATGCCGCCGGCATATCTCCATCTTTCTCTCAGTCTCTAGGGCTATAGGCCTAAGCTTCTCTTCCTTTATATTTACTTTTGTAATATTTCAAATCAAATCAAATTTTATTTGCCACATGCGCCGAATACAACAGGTGTAGACATTACCGTGAAATGCTTACTTACAGTGGACGCCTAGGCCATTGGACGCCATATGCATAAAATGCCATGATGCATTCAGTGCTCAAATCTCTGACAGCTGAACCGTGAGGTGGACAATTATTGTTTTAGGAGAGTAAAAAACAATAAAACAACAGGCTATAAAGTTTTGAATATGCTACATATCGAAACACAAAACAGTTTTTTAGTAATTCGTTATAGGCAGTTTTTAAGTACACGTAACCGTGGATCATTTGGCCAATAGCCTATCACTCGTTTATTGCTGGCGCTGGCAGCGCCCAGTTGGAGGTTTCTTTCTTGCTCTCTTTCTACTCTCGGATCTGAACGGGTCTCTCAGATCCAAACCAGCACGGGTCTGTTTGGGTCTGTTTGACCACAGGCTTTTTCGGAACGGGTCTGACTGTCCTTGGGTCCATTCGGAACGGGTCTCCATAAAAAAAAAGGTATGCATGCATATCGGGTCGGGTGGGAAAGCCACTGATCCATTTCGGAATGGGTCCAACTTTCTGGACCCGTGAAGACCTCTAGTTCACATGTAATAGAATGTAATTTATTGATAGATTTATTTTATGTTTCAAATGCAGGTTGACGTTTGTTCTTTAGTTTAGCCAATGTTGTAAGGACAGCCCACAAGGGTCACACATACTCCAGGCAAAGATTTACAAATCTGTTGTTCACAAATGCCCCTCAGTTATGAATGGTGGATAACATATAGATGTCCCCTGAAGGATGGCAAAGAGACAAAGAACAGTCACTTTTTTTGAGACCATCAGACCATCTTTATGAGTTACATGTGTTACTGGAGATTACCAACTAGACTTTCGGCTACATAGATGTGTGTGGGGGGGAAATCAGGCTATGATTTTTCTTGTAACAAGAAAAAAAATAGCACCAATTGCGGCAGTGACATTTAAACACGTTTCTGAACAATGTATCAAACTGAAAGACTCTTGACATGTTGGTATAACTTGAAGCATACTGTGATATTTTTCTTCAGATTTTTCTACTGTGCCTTCTGAAAGTATTCACACACATTTACTTTTTCCACATTTTGTTGTGTTACAGCCTGCATTTAATAATTGATTACATTGAAATGTTGTGTCACTGATCTACACACAATACCCCATAATGTCAAAGTGGAATTTTGTTAGTAGATTTTTATATTTATTAATTGTTATTGCAAGCCTAAATAAGCTCAGGAGTAAAAATGTGCTTAACAAATCTCATAATAAGTTGCATGGACTCATTTCGTGTTTAATAATAGTGGTTAACATGATTTTTGACTAACTACCCCATCTCTGTACCCCACACATACAATTATCTGTAAGGTCCCTCAATCGAGTAGTAGATTTCAAGCACATTCAACCACAAAGACCAGGGAGGTTTTTCATTGCCTCGCAAAGAAGGGCACCGATTGACGCTGAATAAATCATTTTGAGCATGGTGAAGTTATTAATTAGGTTTTGGATGGTGTATCAATACACCCAGTCACTACAAAGATACAGGCATCCTTCCTAACTCAGTTGCCGCAGAGGAAGGAAACTGCTCAGGGATTTCACCATGAGGCCAATGGTGACTTTAAAACAGTTACAGAGTTCAATGGTTGTGATATGAGAAAACTGGGGATGGATCAACAACATTGTAGTTACTCCACAATACTAACCTAAATTACAGAGTGAAAAGGAACCCTGTACAGAATAAAAAGATTCTAAAACAAGCATCCTGTTATGCACTTAAGCAATACTGCAAGAAATGTGGCAAAGAAATTAACTTTTTGTCCTGAATACAGGAGGGCAAATCCAACACATCACTGAGTATCACTCTTTATATTTTCAAGCATGGAGGTGGCTGCATCATATTATGGCAAGGCCTAGGGAGTTTTTTTGGTTAAAAAGAAACGGAACACAGCTATAAGCACAGGCAAAATCTTAGAGGAAAACTGGGAGACGAATTCACCTTTCAGCAGGACGTTAACCTAAAACACTAGGATTTGCTTACCAAGACATTGAATATTCCTGAGTGGCCTAGTTACAGTTGACTTAAATTGGCTTGAAAATCTATGGCAAGACTTGAAAATGTCTGTCTAGCAATGCTCAACAATCAACTTAATGGAGCTTGAAGAACTTTAAAAATAATAAAATTGGCAAATATTGTACAATCCAGGTGTGCAAAGCTCTTAGAGACTTACCCCAAAAGACTCACAGCTGTAATCGCCGCCAAAGGTGCTTCTACAAAGTATTGACTCAGGGGTGTGAATACTTATGTAAAGACATTTCTGTATTACATTTTCAATACATTTGCGAACATTTCTAAAAACATGTTTTCACTGTCATTATGTGGTATTGTGTGTAGATGGGTGAAAAAAATAACCTATTTAATCCATTTTTAATTCAGGCTGTAACACAACAAAATGTGGAATAAGTCAAGGGGTATGAATACTTTCTGAAGGCACTGTAGCAATAGCCGATTGCCTTTTTAATATTGGCATAAAATTAAGCTAATCAAATCAAATCCCTGTGTCCCTTTTAAGAAGGAAGCACAGTCCTTGCCAGTTCATTTAGGGATGTAGCGGTCGGTCCAATTCCAGTTTAAATCCTTAGTGCTTAATGTAGATACAAAAATATCGCATAAACTCGTGTGTAGCTCTGGAAGGATTGGATAGGTACTAGCAATATATTTATAGCTCTACCTTGCCCTTTAATAGGCTAGGTGGAATGTTCACTTCTTACCCATGAAATCCTTACAAATCTACACAAAAGCCTAGATGGTAAGGGTAAGAGCCTAGGGTGTCTGTCGCAGTACATTGTATGTGGTCCTTTCCTTCAATTTGTGCTCTGCATTTGACCTGCAAATGCCCTACATTTAAAGTGTATGGATGCCTTGTACTTTAAGGGAGGCCATTCCCTTTAAGTCACAGAGTTAGATTAGAGTTTTATCTCCCATCTGATTTGACCAGACACATCAGAGGTAGGGCATGGGCAGGTCTGCATTCACCGCCAAGTTCCTTTAGCATTAGACAGACGGGGAGATAAAATCGGGGAAAACCTTGACCCAATTCTCCTGGCTCACCGCTGGTCTTCGTCTTTTCTCAAAGTGGCTCTGATCTTGAATGCTGAGTAAGCAGACTGATCAATGCTTGTTGATGCGGCCACAAGGGTGTTGAAAAAAAACACACACACACACACACACACACACTAGGGTTGGGTGATATTACGATAGCATAGGCTAAACCATCGTCTGTCATATCACAATGTCGTCACCATTGATGATGGCTGTCAATCATCGTCGATGGTGACGACGTCGTGATATGACAGACAATAGTTTAGCCTATTTGAACTTGACTGGCGCCCTGCAGTAAAGAACAGAGTCTCGCAGTGCACAGCAGGGCAGCGCACAAGTGACATTCCGAGTAATTTGCCTATTCCTACTAGCTATAGCCTATTTCAATAAATATGTGATATAGAACGCAAGAGAGGGATGTAGGCCAGACAGAGTGGAGAATTCCACCAAAGAAGCGCAAAATGTAGTCAGAAAATATTGTTCCTTTCTCTTTCTGTCGGATGCATGGGCTTTAGACTATAGCCTAAACCTATTCATTTTTTTTTATAACCGACACTGCTTAACCATCTTGTGATTAGCCGTTAAAAACAAACAGCCTATATTACCTTCTCTCTCCATTCGATAGGCTATAATGAATATGGCTGAAGGCTACACTTCACAATTTTATGCATGGCTTTCTCCCAAAAAGTTATTTGAATAGCCTAAAAAAGGTAAGGTAGTCTGGGTACTAATAATGAAAGAGAACAAACAATATCAATAGCCTATAGAAAAATCTAATGACAAGTTGAATCAAGTTGAGGGCAGGGAAAATCCCTCCAAGCAAGGTTGAAAACCAAATGGCCAAAAACCTATCCTCATTTTCTCCTACTGGCCTATCATAAAAGCTTTAATACAAGGTACAGTTATGAACATTTGGCTTGGGCGGTATACCGTACATATACACTGTATACATAGGGTATTTGAAAAAAGCCACAAGATAGTTTTTAAAAAATTTCAAAATGATTTATTTGAAGTTTTCCATTTTTGTTGCTACCTTTTTAGTTAATACCTGCAGTTAATTTGTGCAATACGTTAGGAGATAAAGCAAATTGCTGACAATGACATTCGTTAGCTACTAGCTATGCTTGCATAACTTTAAGAACTGTATTTACCTGTCTTTATGTTCGTTTAGTATGAAAATGTATGCACTCACTAACTGTTAGTCGCTCTGGTTAAGAGCGTCTGCTAAATGACTAGCATTTAGCTAACAGCGTCTATGTGATTTCGCTATTAGTTTGTGCTAATTATGATAGCATTCTGGTAAAAGAGGCACAATGGGCTTATCTTGCATTTGTTGCGCCCTCTTGTGTGCTATGCCGGTAATACTATAAATCCCGAGATGAGAGAAGGACGGTATGACGATATGAAAATCTGGATACCGCCCAAGCCTAATGAGCAGTAGCTTATTTCCCAAATATTCTAGCCTACGAAGGTACTGTCCTAAAGTTGTGACTTTCAAAAATAACGAAAGTCTATAGCCTAAGCCTAGGCTATTCTCAATCAAATCTTTATGATAGAACAAACAAAATTATTTGTTCCATTGAACAAAGACTTAAACTCCAGCGTGTTTCGGCTGCATGGCCTAAGATACGATGATTAAACGTCTTCTTTTGGACAAAGCATTTTCTAATCACCCCTGATTGAGGAGGGAGTGGTCAGAGAAAAGCCTAAATTCATTGGACAACACCTAGTAAACAACACTGTTTACTTTTGTGCATTACTGTGCATATTTTGACAGCAAGATAAACGCCTCCACATCAATAACCCTCAAAGCATGATCTCCATGTTCACAAGATTTATTGAGTTGAACCAGCGTGAATCTGAAACACAAAAACAACAATGTCTGCATAAGACAATGTCATCTGTCCTAAAAGACAAACTAGATATGAACGTAACCTGATATTTTGCTCACACTGACAACTAGCCAAAGCTAGGCTAACATACTGTAGCAATTAAGCTAGTGCTGTCCATCTATCCACAAAGTAAACATACACATCCAAATTCCACAAATAATGCTCTGAAATGAAAGATATATGCAAAAGGAATGAAAATACTCACTGACAAAGCTTCCTAAGGCATTCAATGTAAAGGATGGATGAAGATTGTGAGCAGAAAACTGAAACAGAGCACTCTGAGCTCTACATGAGGCAACAATGACCAACTTCCTCCAAACAAGTCACATGACAGGTCATTTTCTAGCTAAAGGAAATTACTCCAGATCAACAATAGGAGGAGTCTAATTCAAGGTAAGTATTACAACTAAAACAGAACACTCCCCACCTGGCGTGATAGAACACCACTCTGATAACTATGGAATGTCCATATAAGAGACCTTGTTTGTTTAGACCTCTGGAGGAAGGAGAAGGACCGTCTCTGTGACGGGCCTAAGAAAGAGCTTAATTCCTTCTTGCTTGCAGAGTCTAACCTCGACTTTACGGACTTTACCATCCTTGCTGGGAAAGACCTGAGTGATCAGTCCAACAGGCCATTCATTCCTCTTGACTTGTTTGTCTTTGAGGAGCACAATGCTTCCAGGCTCGAGGTTGGGCTGGTTTGACTGCCACTTCCTTCTTATCTGAAGTGAAGAGAGGTATTGTTTCCTCCACCTATCCCAGAAGGTATTTGCAAGATGTTGAACCTGAAGCCACTGCCGCTAAAAGAGGTCCTTGGCTCCGCAGTCGCCAGCAGGACTCGAAGGGATTCTCACTTTCTGTGTGAGGAGAGTAGCAGGTGTAAGTATGAGAGGGTCATCTGGATCTGTAGAGACTGGAACCAGAGGTCTGGCATTGATGATGGCAGCCACTTCTGCCATCAGAGTAGTGAGCGTTTCGTGACTTAGCATTGAATGACCCTGTTGGAGGAACATAGAAACCAGGATTCTCCTTGCTACGCCAATCATCCTCTCCCAGGAACCACCCATGTGAGAGGCATGAGGCGGGTTGAATATCAAGATGCAGCCCTGTTCTGACAGTTAGGTATCCACGTAGTCATCGTTGATGTTCGAGGGGATCTTAAGTTCCTTGCAGGCCCCAATGAAGTTGGTCCCACGGTCAGAATGAATCTGCTTTGCTGGGCCTCGGATCGAGAAGAAACGCCTCAGGGCATTGATAAAGCTTGATGTATCCAGTGACTCAAGGACTTCGATATGAACGACTCTCATGCTCATACAGGTGAATATGACGGCCCACCGCTTACTGTGGGCGTGGCCTCCGGCGAGAGGTACGGTCCATGGACCAAATACGTCCAGGCCGACATGGGTGAACGGAGGTTCAGTGGAGAGACTATCAGCAGGAAGGCTGGCCATCTTCTGTGCCTGAGGAAGACCACGAAGTCTCTGACAGGTGACACACTGGTGGATGATGCTGTTCACGCACTTTTTACCGCCAACTATCCAAAGACTGGCGTACTCTGTGAAAAGGCGTCCCTGGTGTTGGGTCCGTTCATGGTAATGCCTCACCAGTAAGTTGTGACGTGATGCTTCCCTGGGATGATCAGGGGGTTCTTCTCGTCGTGTCCGAGTTTTGCTTCAGTGATGCAACCCCCAACTCTCAGAAGGCCGTCTTTATCAATGAATGGATCTAAGGCTCTCAGAGAGCTGTCTTTGGGAATTGTTTCCTGGTTCCTGATGCACTCAAACTCTCTTAGATAGGTTTCCTCTTGGACTGTCCGTATGATGATATCCTTTGACTGAGAAAATCTGTCTGGTGTGCATGCTGTCTGACAGTAGTGCCAGCCCTTACAGTTGCTGTCTTTTGCCGCTGTAGTGTTGTTGAAGAGACGAGCGATGTGAACGAGGTGAGTGATGGCACGAGTCAGCGACTTCCACGTGGAGAACCTTGAAAAACGTAAGGATCCAAGCTGCTTGGCTGAAGTTGTTGTCTTCAGTGTGGACACTTGGGGGCGAACATCGGCATCTGAGGAGGGGTTGATGAGCTCAAAAGCGTTCCTTTCAAGACTGAGAGACTGGCGTGTCAGGAACGCAGGGCCAGAGAGCCAGGTTGTGTATGAGAGGTAAGCTGCAGGGATGAATCTCGTTGCATGATCTGCAGGGTTCTGATCTGTAGGTACATAGCGCCACTGTTCTGGACGAGTAGATCTCCTTATCCGATGGACTCGATTGCTGACATAGACATAGAAGCCCCGGGTCTCATTGTTGATGTAACCTAACACCACCTTGCTGTCTGTGTGGAAGGTTGTATCATCAAGCTCAATGTCTATTTCTGAGGTGATGAGCTCGGCAAACTCGACTGCCAAGACTGCTGCACAGAGTTCCAACCTTGGAATCGTGTATTCTGGGCGTGGCGCCAGTTTTGCTTTACCCATAACAAAGCCCATGTGACTGTCTTCTTTGACGTCTGTCACTTTGAGGTAGGCATCTGCGGCTATTGCCTTCGTGGATGCATCCGAGAATATGCATAGTTCTCTTCATCTCGCTTCTGGGGGTGAGACCTTAGTGTAAGCCCTAGGGATATAGAGGTTGCATAGCCCTTTCAAAGACTCTCTCCATGTAACCCATTGCTCCTCCATTTCTGGGGCAGGGGAGAGTCCCATTTGTTGTTTGCCATTGTGAGCTCCCTGAGAATAGACTTGCCTTGAATGGTGACAGGGGCCACAAATTCCAGTGGGTCGTACAGACTGTTCACAGTTGATAGCACACCTCGGCGTGTGAAGGGCTTCTCATCTTCATCTACCTTGAAGGTGAAAGTGTCGGTCCTGAGGTCCCAGTTGAGACCCAAGCTGTGCTGCATAGGCAGAGTGTCTGACCCTATGTCGAGAACTTTGAGGTCGTTTGCGTGATCTTGAGATGGAAATGCTTCCATTACCACCTCCTTGTTTGAGGCAATCTTGTGTAACCTCAGATTAGAGTTGGCGAGAATCTCGTGTTCTCTTGAGTAGGGTGACTGCATCTTGGACTGTAGGAAATGACATTAAGCCATCGTCGACATCGATGTCACGTTCTACATACTGTCTGACATCAGGATCGTAGTCTGGTACTCCTTCTTGAATAGACTGTTTGAGGCCGTAGATGGCCACTGCTGGAGAGGGACTGTTGCTGAAGACATGGACCTTCATGCAGTAGTCGATGATGTCTTTGGACAAGTCGTTGTCCTGGAACCACAGGAATCTCAGGAAGTTACGGTCTTCTTGTTTCACCAGGAAACAGTGGAACATTTGTTTAATATCTGCTGTCACAGCGACAGATTCCTAACGGAAGCAAGTAAGCACCCCAAGGAGTGTGTTGTTGAGGTCGGTCCCAGTCATGAGGACGTCATTGAGGGATACTCCATCGTATTGGGCACTGGAGTCAAAAATCACACGGATTTGATCAGGCTTCTTTGGGTGATAGACACCAAATGTAGGTAGGTACCACCGTTCTTCTTCTTTCAGGGTGGAGCCACTTCGGCATGACCATTCTCGAAAATCTATTGTCGGGGAGACGACGTCTTAGTGACTTGAATGGTAATGGTGCCACCTGATCCCTTCCTTTATGATTTTCAGAAAAATGCTGTCTTCGATGGAGAAGGCCACTTTATTGTCGTCTCTAGTTTGCTGGAACACATTGCAGCCCAAGTGAACTTCCTCTTTGTCACAAGGAATACTTTTGTAGCAGCATAATGCAGGTTGATTGGGAGCTTGGGATTTCCGGAATCTTTCTTTCACCAAGAAGAAGTTGGGACATGGCTCGAAGAGAGTAGGACATCCTTTCTCCAAAGTGTTTGTGTAAAGGTACTCACTGAGAGAGGCTTGTGAACGCTCCCCAGGCAGAAGTTGCCTATTATGACCCATCCGAGGTTAATCTTCTGGGTGTATGGTGAGTCATGGGGCCCATTAACTTGCTTGAGCACCTTATGGACTCTGATAATGTCTCTTCCCAGAAGGAGCATGACGGGAGCTTTAGGTTCGAGTTCTGGGATGAGGTGAGCAAGGGGTTTCAAGTGAGCATGGTGGAGCGCTGCATCTGGAGTTGGGATCTCAGATCGGTTGTTCGGGATCTCGTTACACTCAATGAGAGTTGGCAGTGGAAGACTGACTTGCCCATCCATAGATTCTACCTGGTAGCCGTTGGCTCTTCTTCCTTCTGTCTCCATCACACCGGCACAGGTCTTAAGGGAGTAGGGAGAGCTGGGGCCTTGTACCCTGAAGATATCGAAGAACTCAGAATGAACCAATTATTATTATTATTATTATTTTAATTTATTTTTTGCAGTGCATACATTATTTTTTTATTATTATTATTTTTTTTCATACTGGCCCCCTGTGGGAATCGAACCCACAACCCTGGCGTTGCAAAAGCCATGCTCTACCAACTGAGCTACATCCCTGCCGGCCATTCCCTCCCCTACCCTGGACGACGCTGGGCCAATTGTGCGCCTCCCCATGGGTCTCCCGGTCGCGGCCGGCTATGACAGAACCTGGATTCGAACCAGGATCTCTAGTGGCACAGATAGCACTGCGATGCAGTGCCTTAGACCACTGCGCCACTCGGGAGGCAATGATCTGTTGCTTTGCTCGTCGAGGATGGCATAGAATGTGCGCTGTAGGAAGGTCTGCCTTTTTGACCCAGGGGGTGTTCCTGGATTATGACTCTCGCTCACATTCTGCGCAGCTAACGCTTGACTTGCAGTTCTTGGCAATGTGAAAGGAGGATGAACAACATCTAAAGCATATGCCATTCTCTTTCAGGAAAGCCTTGCGTTGGTCCTGTTGTTTCTCGCGGAAGGCACGGCACTTCTCAAGGCTTTCTTAATAGGCTTGTCTGAGACTTCCCTCTGTCTGCCTTGCTTTCAGGGAACTTTGTCTGCTTTAGCAGGAACATCGGCAACAAGGTTGAAACTGGGGTCATTCCTGATTCTGGCTTGCTGGATGACGAAGTCAACAAAGAAGGCAAAAGGAGGGAACGGAACATGATATTGTTGCTGGTAGTTGGTACCAATGGAGATCCATTTCTCTTGTAACCCGATGGGCAGTTTCAGTGATTTATTTAGAATTCAAGGCACACTTAACCAGCATGGCTGCCACAGCATTCTGCAGTGATACGCCATCCCATCTGATTTGGGCTTAGTGGGACTAAACACACCCAAAACACACCTCCAGGCTGTGTAATGGCTATTTTACCAAGAAGGAGAGTGATGGAGTGCTGCATCAGATGACCTGGCCTCCACAATCCCCCGACCTCAACCCAACTGAGATGGTTTGGGATGAGTCGGACCGCAGAGTGAAGGAAAAGCAGCCAACAAGTGCTCAGCATATGTGGGAACTCCTTCAAGACTGTTGGAAAAGCATTCCAGGTGAAGCTGGTTGAGAGAATGCCAAGAGTATGCAAAGCTGTCATCAAGGGAAAGGGTGGCTATTTGAAGAATTTAAAATATAACATATATTTGGATTTGTTTAACACTTGTTTGGTTACTACATGATTCCATGTGTGTTATTTCATAGCCTTGATGTCTTCACTAGTATTCTACAATGTAGAAAATAGTAAAAAATAAAGAAAAACCCTGGAATGAGTAGGTGTGTCCAAACCTTTGACTGGTACTGTATATATTTATTTTATTATTTTATGAGGCAAATAACGCAATTATTATCCAGTTCTGGAGACGGTAGACCAGTCATATATATACTGTAGATATGGCTCTGCGGTAGAGTGCTTCCATCCAGCCCACGTCACTACGGTAAGACAGCCCATTCCTCATCAGACAGTCACTGCTCCATCACAACGCGCCACGCATACACACACACACACTCCATGCTGACACTCCTCCCCCAGAAAGCAACATTAGAAAAGATTTGCCTGCACTTAGCCTCTGCCCAGGCTTTCAACAACATTACCTTTCGTCAAGATTCATCCAGTTGCATTCGGCAACTGGATGAATCTGCTGAGGCAAGACATCGGAGGTAGTTCACACAGATTCGACAGCAGTCTTCTCGCCCCTTGTGGCCAGGGTTAAGTTACTCACACGCACACACACACACCCCTCTTCTCGCTTTTCCTTCCTAACCATCTCTACCCTCCCTCCCTCCTGATTAATTAATTCCTTCAGCATGATTCATCGGCCTAATCTTAACTCTTTGGGATGCACTCTGCATTCCAACACACACACACACTTGCAGTGCATACATAATTTTTTTATTATTTTTATAATTTTTCATACTGGCCCCCTGTGGGAATCGAACCCACAACCCTGGCGTTGCAAAAGCCATGCTCTACCAACTGAGCTACATCCCTGCCGGCCATTCCCTCCCCTACCCTGGACGACGCTGGTCCAATTGTGCGCCGCCCCATGGGTCTCCCGGTCGCGGCCGGCTATGACAGAACCTGGATTCGAACCAGGATCTCTAGTGGCACAGATAGCACTGCGATGCAGTGCCTTAGACCACTGCGCCACTCGGGAGGCAATGATCTGTTGCTTTGCTCGTCGAGGATGGCATAGAATGTCACTGCTCTATCTCGGTAGCCTGTTGGGTATATTTTGACGAGGCTGATCTTAGAGCAAGACCTGTCGGTGAGGTTCCCACCGCAGACTTGCGTACACTAGGAAGTTACATCGGAGGGAGGTGTGAGCGCTTCCTCCCCACCGTGCGCTGTAGGAAGGTCTTCCTTTACCTTTCGTCAAGATTCATCCAGTTGCATTCGGCAACTGGATGAATCTGCTGAGGCAAGACATCGGAGGTAGTTCACACAGATTCGACAGCAGTCTTCTCGCCCCTTGTTGCCAGGGTTAAGTTACTCACACACAAACACACACACCCCTCTTCTCGCTTTTCCTTCCTAACCATCTCTACCCTCCCTCCCTCCTGATTAATTAATTCCTTCAGCATGATTCATCGGCCTAATCTTAACTCTTTGGGATGCACTCTGCATTCCAACACACACACACACACACACACACACACACACTTGCACACAAAAGCCACAGCATATGTTTGGGATCAAAAGTGGACATACAGTAGAGGCCCATCTAGAACAGGAGCTGATTACAAAATAGTTTGAGAAACCTTACCTAATGTGAATGAATAATACTGGATTAGGCCGTTTCAACTACTCCTCCCTTGTCCCTTCACTAAGGAATATAATGCTCAAAAAGGTCAGGGTAAGGACTGGATAGAGATCCTATTATTACTAAATAACTAAACTCATTGAGGTTTTAGTATTGGTTTCCTCAAAATTCCATGTTCAATTTGATATGGAAAACAATGTGAATACCTAGATATCACTTGAATCTTATGTGAATACCTAGATATCACTTGAATTCAAATTTTGGCATGCAGATCATTGCATGCCAAAACCAGACACACCACACAGGCTTCGTTTACCTAGTTCTGTTCGTCACCGACCTAAAATGATTTGCACCATGTCTAAAAGAAAGTCTACAGGGTATTCTTCTCATTCTGAGACAAGGGCACCTTACCACCTATTGCTTTAGAGTAATCAATGCGAATGTTAGCTATGGCCACCACAGGCTAAGTAATGAAAGTGTTATTGTAAATGACAGTCATTCATGACCCATTCACATTGAATTTCTTCAAAAGGTGAGGAAAAGAAAAACAAATTATGTCAGTTGGGTGCACTACCCCTTTAAGTTTGCCTCTGCTTCCAGCACAGTTCAGCCTTGTAGGGCTCTAGCCAGTGAGAGTATGAGGTCAGTTTCTCCGTTCATTGCCTCTGGGGTTTTCTGACTCAGCCAGTGTTATAAATTGTGTCTGTTTGGAAGGAAAACAGTTTCCCTCCACTCTCTGTGCCACCTCTCTGTCAATTCTGCCCCAGAACAATGGACTGTGCTCATGCCAGACCCCTCCTTCCGTGAGCACTCTCTCTCCTTCTGAGCTCTCCTTCTGTGAGTGTGCTCTCTCTCCTTCTGAGCTCTCCTTCTGTGAGTGTGCTCTCTCCCTCTCCCTCCTCCTCCTCCTCCTCCTCCTCCTCCTCCTCCCCCCCCCCCCCCCTTTATTGGCATGAAAAGACAATTTGTCAACATTGCCAAAGCAATATAGTGGTACATTTCAGTAAATAAAGTACAATGCAATGAGGATAATGAAATGCAGTTCATTTCAGTAGTAATAATAATAGTACATATAATCATGTATACAGGTACAACACTACTGCTGTTGTATTGTGTAATCTTCCGTCAATAAACATAATTAAATAAAAATAAGGTTGATGGTTACACTATGGATTACTTGTAAGTTATATACAATGTAAATACTTCAAGGAATTAATGGTCATGGGATGTCCCTCAGGCTATGGCAATCATATACATATATGGCAGTAATACAGTATTTGTGGTTTCTCCCTCACCCAGAATAATCACCAGTTTTATGTTATTAGTAAATGCACAGAACTTGGGAATTGATTGAGAAATGTTCTTGAAAAAATATTCTTATTTGGGAGTATTTCTCACAGTAGAGGAAAAAGTGCATCTCTGTCTCTACCTCCCCTGTCGTGCAGTGACCACATAGACGCTCCTCTTTGGGTAACCATGTCTTTTTGTGTCTCTCTTTTTCTTTCTATACCCAATTGGTGGTCAAATAGCCTGTATTTTGTCAGGATCTGTCTCTATTTTGTATCTCTGACAGAGTAGAGATATTCTGCCAATTTGTATTCTCTTTTGAGCAATTTAGTTTATTCTGTGTTTTTGTTGGAGGTTTTCATTTCTGTAACATTTTGATTGATTTCCCTGTGTGTTCGGATAATAGGGCTGTTTAGTGTTTTTAACAGCTGACATAGGGGACTCTTTTCAGGGTTGAGCTCTTGGGTTTCCAGTGCTTTGAAATGTAAGGATGTTTTGGGGCTTAATTTCAAAGGGTGCCAAAATGTTTGTGTCCTTTTCTTTATATTTACAATGAAAGGGAATCGTCCGAGTTCCCCTCTGCATGCATTATTTGGTACTTTATTTAGGATATTTAGGATAATTCTGCAGAATTCTGTATGTAGATTTTCTATTGGGTATTTCTCCCAATGCTTATAATCGTAATAACAGGTTGGACCCCAAACCTCGCTTCCATATAGTGCAATTGGTAACTGAATATTTTGCACCACATTTGGATAGGAATATTTACTTTTGAGAATCTTCACTGCCAGAACAAATCCACCAGAGGCACTTGTTTTTTTGTCCTAGGTACCATTGGGCATGGTCAACCATGGTATTTTGTAATTTGAAGGAGTGTCTAATTTGAAGGACAAGGTCATCTGCGTAGAGAAGGAGTCTGAGCTCCTCATCTTTGAGTCCAGGGGCTGCAGATCGGTCCAACAACACTGCTAGTTCATTGATGTAGACATTGAATAGGGTTTGACTTAAACTGCACCCTTGTCTCACCCATCATCCTTGTGCAAAACACTCTGTTATTTTATTGTTCCGTTTAATACTGTGTGTTGTTCAAGTAAATAGATTTTATGATGTCAAATAGGGAAGCAGCCACTCTCCAAAACCAGGTTGAATAGTTTTAATAAGGCATCTTGCAGCTCAGGAATACTGTGTTTAAGCATTTAATTCCTGATGCTGTCAGGGCCACATGGCTTTCCAGGTTTAAGGCTTTGTATTTTCTTCGAAGGTTCAGCCTGTGTAATTTGGTAGTCAATTCGGTTCTGGTTGTTTTATAATTGTGTGTTCTAGGGAGCTGAATTTGTCTTGCATATTTTTTTGGTTTAAAGTAAGGTCTTCTGATTATATTATTCCATAGAGACTTTCAAACTGATCTTTCCTAATGTTGCCATTTTGAATGGCTAGGTCATTTCTCTGTTTTCCATTTAGACCATTCCATTTCTCCCAGAACTGGTTTTCATCAATGGAGTCTTCAACCTCTTTCAGTGTTCTCAAAATGCTTCCGTTTCTTACATCTTAGGTTTTGTTTGTATTCTTTCAATGTGTCACAATATTGTTGCCGAATGTCTCTATCTTGTGGTTGGTGATGTTTTCTATTTGATAAAGATCTAAATAAAGAGATGCACTAACGCCTTTCCATTTTTTTCTCCTACCTGGTCAGGGCAATTTCTATTACTAGTGATGGGAATCGGGTATAAGGAGGGATGTCCAAATATACAGTATGTCTATTACCCTCAGGGTTTACACATTCAGGTTCAGAACCTGTTCTAGCATTACAATCCCCACACAAAAGCACATTTCCCTCAGCTTCAAAACTGGTTGGTCACTCTTTGGCAATTATCATCAGGGAGAAGCATACACCGCACCTATATATAAATTATTGTCAATAAGGATTGTTCCTTTGTTGAGTTTTACCCTTTTGATTTGGCTCTGTGAAAGGTCCTATTTATACCATATGATCATTCCTCCCGAGTCCTTGCCCTGTTTTATGTTTTATGATGAAAGTAGAATTTCCCTATATCCTGAAGGATATTGAGTATCTATATCACCATGACATGATTCTAGAAGTATTATTATGTCTTGACCTTTGGTGTTGTTAAGAAAATATGGGTTTGTGGTCTTAAGACCTAAGGCACAGGAGTACAAGCCCAGGATATTCCAAGAACTAATAGTTATTTATCTAACTTCATATAAGTATATACAGTGCATTCGGAAAGTATTCAGACCCCTTGACCTTTTCCAAATTTTGTTACGTTACAGCCTTATTCTAAAATTGATAACATTGTTTTTTTCCCCCCTCTTCAATCTACACACAATACGCCATTATGAAAAAGCAAAAACAGGTTTTTAGATTTTTTTGCAAATGTGTAAAAAACTAACAAAACTTTCACATCAAGGCAAAGGGTGGCTACCAGAAGAATCTCAAATATTAAATATATTTTGAATTGTTTAACACTTTTTTGGTTACTACATGATTCCATATGTGTTATTTCATAGTTTTGTTGTCTTCACTATTATTCTACAATGTAAAAAATAGTAAAAATAAAGAAAAACACTTGACTGAGTAGGTGTTCTAAAACTTTTGACCAGTAGTGTAAGTATTCAGACCCTTTACTCAGTACTTTGTTGAAGGACCTTTGGCAGCGATTAAAGCCTTGAGTCTTCTTGGGTATGACGTTACAAGCTTGACACACCTGTCAGGTTGGATGGGGGGCGTCATTACACAGCTATTTTCAGGTCTCACCAGAGATGTTCGATCGGGTTCAAGTCCGGGCTCTGGCTGGAACACTCAAGGACATTCAGAGACTTGTCCCGAAGCCACTCGTGCATTGTCTTGGCTGTGTGCTTAGGGTCGTTGTCCTGTTGGAAGGTGAACCTTCGCCCCAGTCTGAGGTCCTGAGCGCTCTGGAGCAGGTTTTCATCATGGAGCTCTCTGTAATTTGCTCCGTTCATCTTTGCCTCGATCCTGACTAGTCTCCCCTGCCGCTGAAGAACATCCCCACAGCACCACAATGCTTCACCGTAGGGATGGTTCCAGGTTTCCTCCAGACGTGATGCTTGGCATTAAGGCCAAAGAGTTCATCTTGGTTTCATCAGACCAGATAATCTTGTTTCTCAGTCTGAGAGTCTTCAGGTGCCTTTTGGCAAACTCCAAACGGGCTGTCATGTTGCTTTTACTGAGGAGTGGCTTCCGTCTGGCCACTCTACCATAAATGCCTGATTGGTGGAGTGCTGCAGAGATGGTTGTCCTTCTGGAAGGTTCTCCCATCTCCACAGAGGAACTCTGGAGCTCTGTCAGTGTCACCTCCCTGACCAAGGCCCTTCTCCCCCGACTGCTCAGTTTGGCCGGGCGGTTCTAAACTTCTTCCATTTAACGAATGATGGAGGCCACTGTGTTCTTGGGGACCTTCAATGATGCAGAAATGTTTTGGTACCTTTCCCCAGATCTGTGCCTCGACACAATCCTGTCTCGGAGATCTACGGACAATTCCTTCGACCTCATGTCTTGGTTTTTGCTCTGACATGCACTGTCAACTGTGGGACCTTATATAGACAGGTGTGTGCCTTTCCAAATCATGTCCAATCAATTGAATTTACCACAGGTGGACGCTCAAGTTCGCGTCTCATAGCAATGGGTCTGAATACTTATGTAAATATGGTATCTGTTTTTTATTCCTAACAAATTTGCAAAAATATCTAAAAACCTGTTTTTGCTCTGTCATTATGGGATATTGTGTGTAGATTGCTGAAGATTTGTATTTATTTAATCCATTTTAGAATAAGGCTGTAATGTAACAAAACGTGAAAAAAGTCAAGGGGTCTTAATACTTTCCGAAGGCACTGTATTATCTATATATTATTTAGATAGAGCAAAGTACATAGGAAATTAATACACAAGCAAATACAGAACAGGACAATCCAAATGCGTGTCTGTGTGAAAAACTAAAACTAAACTAAATAAATAAAGTTTGTGTGTGTAATAATTTAAAAAATAATAATAATACAATTAAATTAAAAAAATTAAAAATAAAGTGTGTGTGGAATAATCATTAAAAAAAAGTTTGTGGTGTGTGTGTGAAATAAATAAATACAATAATAAAAGGGTTGTGAAGTGTTTGTTTGTGTGTGGGGGGGGGTGGGGGGTGCTGGTGGGTGTGCGTGTGTTTTTTCCAGTAAGGTATGTGTCTTGTATTATGTGTGTGGTTGATGCACCCCCACAATAGTTAGACTAAGCGCACCAACCACGCCCAACACAAGAGTAAATGTTGTGCTGTGTGTGTTTCAACTAAGAGCATTCATCAGTAGCAGGAAAGAAAAATTATATAAATAGTCAACAAGAAACTTATAACATATATGGCAAGTGTTGACTATATCTACATGTCATTTCAGAATGTGAAACTCATTTCTCTTTTAGCTTATAGAATGAATGTTTTCTGATAAGGTCCAATACATTGGCTTATGCCTATTCTAGGAGTTTGCAGATTAGCTTCAGCAGTTGACGCACCTCTCCGATGGCTGAAGGGTCTACATGTCTCTTACCGGAGTTATCCACTATCATTTCTTATGACCGACAATAACTTTTGAACACCAGATGGGCAGTTACTAACCTCAATTCAGGCTTCAACTTTGACTCATCTGCCCTGGGCTCTTTGTATTCCTACGACCCAATCTTCAGGCTACCCAGGAGGAAACGCTGGCGAGAAAAAGTCAGGAAAGCGGGCGTCCTGATGAAACTAAGGCGAAGGGAAAACCGGGCACCACTTCCCTCCATTCTATTGGCCAATAAGTCACTTGGTAATAAGATGGATGACCTCCGATAGCGGAGGGGGAGGAGTATGTCTTTTCATCAACAACAAATGTTGTTCAGTCTTCACCCATTGTTCACCTGTCTTGGAATACCTGATGGTCAAATGACGACCCTTCTACCTCCCAAGAAAGTTTGCATCTGTTATCGTGACTGCTGTATATACAGTATTCCACCTCAGGACAACAACAAGTTGGCACTTAAACTGTTCGAGGCTATAAACAAACAGGAAACCATGCACCCAGAGGCAGCTTTTCTTGTTACCAGTGATTTTAATTCCTTGTCACTAAGACAGGTGATGCCTAACTTCTATCAACACTTCTTCTTCGCCACTAGGGGCGATATATAGTCCTAGACCACTGTTACTCAACCCACAAGCAAGCATACAAGGCCCTCCCTCATCCCCCTTTCAGCAAATCAGATCATTACTCTATACTCCTGCTTACTGTTTACAAACAGAAGCTCAAACAGGAAGTACCCGTGATGCGCTCCGTAGAGAAATGGTTCACCGAAGCAGAGGCTATGATGCAGGACTGCTTTGCTAGCGCTGACTGGAATATATTCCGGGACTCCACCGATAGCATCAACGAGCTAACCACCTCTGTCAACGGCTTCATAAGGAAATGCATCGCTGACGTTGTCCCCACAGTGAAGGTTTGATACTTCCCCAATCAAAAGCCGTAGATTAACACAGATGTACGTGCTAAACTAAAGGACAGAGCTACCGCACACAGGGCTATCGCAGCCAACCCCGAGGCTACGGCTGAGGACACGAACGTGTACAAGAAGTCCAGGTTCGACATCCGCAGAGCCATCAAACAGGCAAAAGGACAATATAGGAACAAGGTGGAATCCTATTACACCGGCTCCGACGCGCGACACGTGGCAGGGGCTACAGTCCATTACGGATAACAAAAGAAGACCTAGCCGTGATCTGCCCAAAGATGCCTCTCTACCAGACGAACTCAAGGGATCCCGCCGTCCCAGAAGAACGGGTGATCTCGTTCTCCGAAGCCAACGTGAGTAAGGCTTTTAATCTGGTCAACACTGGCAAGGCCGTGGGGCCGGACGGTATTCCAGGGCGCATTCTCAGAGCATGCAAAGACCAGCTGGCAGGCATCTTCAGTGTCATTTTGTCCTTGTCCCAGTCCCCATATGTCAAGCTGACCACCATCATTCCTGTTACTATGAATTATAAGGCTACCTGCCACAATGACTACTGCCCTGTAGCACTCATATCTGTAATCATGAATTGCATTGAAAGGCTGGTCATGGCACACATCAACTCCATCATCCCAGACAGCCTAGACCCACTCCAATTTGCATACTGCTCGTCTACAGACGATGTAGTCTCAATTGCACTGCCCTCTCCCACCTGGACAAGAGGAATACCTATGTGAGGATGCTGTTCATCGACTACAGCTCAATGTTCAACACCATAGTGCCCTCCAAGCTCGTCACCAAGTTCGGGACCCTGGGACTGAACACCTCCCTCCGCAACTGGATCCTGGACTTCCTGACGGGCCGACTTCCTGACGGGCTGTGGCGGTCACGAAATTTCGTCAGCCGGTGATTGTCAAGCAAATAACTGTTGGTCTCACAGTAATTGATCGTTAATTAACAAACACATTTAGCATCTCCTGGCTTCCACACATTTTATTTTTACCTTTATTTAACTAGGCAAGTCAGTTAAGAACAAATTATTATTTACAATGACGGCCTACACCGGCCAAACCCAGGCGACGCTGGGCCAATTGTGCGCCGCCCTATGGGACTCCCAATCACGGCCGGTTGTGATACAGCCTGGAATCGAACCAGGGGGTCTGTAGTTATGCCTCAAGCACTGAGATGCAGTGCCTTAGACCACTGCGCCACTCGGGAGCCCTTAGACCACTGCGCCACATAGCCTACAAGCCACTGATGCTGCCCTTTAGCACATCTACATTTTAAAAAGTATATTAAATCCATGTAATACAGCCTACACCTTCACAATAAATCCATTATTTATTTTAGACAGGTCTAAAGAAGCATGATATGAAGAAAATGTAGTCTATTTCAGAAGAACAGAATAGCATACTCTGAGTTGTCCTTTATGTTAGGACCTGATTTGGCTATGCCAAATGACTGTGGGCTACACTAGTTAATTTAGCAGACAAGATTTGCTTAGAATTCCGTGGCATTATTTTATAGTATGAACAATACAATTGAACAAAGCTGAACAATACAATTGAACAAAGCTGAATAAAATAGAAAGGATATTTTCTCTAAACGATTTGAGGGAGTGCGCACATGCGGCTATTCTGTGTTGAGCGGTTAACAAAGAAATGGCCATTCCTATATGCTTAATTTAGAGTTATTCATGTAACTTAAGTTGTTCTACAAATGTTGGGCTATATGTTTTGATTTTTAATACATTGTAAGGCTGCATGATGTGACTAATGATGATTTGAAAAAAGTTGCTTGAAAAGGCATGAGCTCTGCTTTGTTTTTTGCGCAGGCTGTACACACTACATCAGTCACTCATTTACAATTTGGCAAGCACTTGATAATGCCTAGAATTTCATGGCGGCATCCCCTTTGTGTGGCCGTAATGCACCTTAAAGAAATCCATGCCTTTTGCGGCCAGTGGCCGTTGTGCCCTTCTCCCTGAGTGCTGCGCTCTCCATCACGTGATCGGGTCTTTCTCACAGGCTACAAGTGAAGACAGACACATCGGGGACGCAACTGCGCTTGTCCCAATTCCAAGGTGCATATTGAAGATATTGGAAGAACTGTCCACATTTACTTATCGTCAGCCAACAACATGAGTAGGCCTAACGAACAGCAAAAGCACTAGCCTATGTCAATCTACTATCCCCCATAGTACAAAGGTCGACCTATTCTATTCTGTGCAAGAAACAAATATTCCAAACATAGTCTGGGACAGTTGTGGGATGTGATAGATCCACTGGCATCAAAAAACATTTTTACGCAATGTGGCTGACCCAACAGATCAGAACGTTTAGCTTTCTTCACATTATAAGCGCAGCAATGCACACATGGTAGTAGGCTATAAGCGCGAATGTTCCATTAGCTGAAAACACCATTATCAAAAGTGACCGCAAATGCAATTATGCATGTAATGCTTTTATTATAAAGGTGCTTTTTATGGTGAAAATTATCTTCCCCAAACTTGAAACTCACGCACTGCTTATGTATGCCAGTTAGGCAATACACCCCTATAAAGCAGATTAATGTGCTTAATTTTAAGAAGTTATTTGGCCACTTTAGTTGTGATTCAAACCTTATTAAAACATATGCGGTCACCGCAACAGCCCAAGTAACAACACCTCTGCCATGCTGACCCTCAACATGTGGCTGCCCTGGGGTGTGTGCTTAGCCCCCTCCTGTACTACCTGTTTACCCACGACTGTGTGTCCACGCACGACTACAACTCCATCATCAAGTTTGCTGACGACACGATGGTGGTAGGCCTGACCACCATCGGCGATGAGACAGCCTACAAGGAGGAGGTCAGAGACCTCTCTCTCAACGTCAGCAAGACCAAGGGGCTGATTATGGACTACAGGAAACAGTGGGGGTGTACACACCCATCCACAGGGCCGCAGTGGAGAGGATCAAGAGCTTCAAGTTCCTCTGTGTACACATCACTGAGGACTTAACATGGTCCACTCACACCAGTACATCCTGGAGAAGGCAAGGCAGTGCCTCTTCTCCCTCAGGAGGCTGACACGATTTGGCATGGCCCCTCAGATCCTCAGGAACTTTTACAGCTGCACCATCGAGAGCATCCTGACTGGTTGTAACACCGTCTGGTATGGCAACTGCACCGCCATCGACCGGAAGGCCCTACAGAGGGTGGTGCGAACGGCCCAGCGCATCACTGGGGGTGATCTCCCAGTCATCCAGGACATACATGCCAGGTGGTGTCTGAGAAAGGCCCGAAAAATTGCCAAAGACTCCAGCCACCTGAGACATGGACTGTTCTCCATGCTCCCGTCCGGCAGGCGGTCCCAGTGCATCAACCGACAGACCAACAGACTCGTAAACAGCTTCTATCCCCTGGCCACAAGAAATGGCTAACAACTACTGCTTTCCCTCTCCCACAGCCTATCCACACTGACTATGCCCAGGTCTCTACCCACTCAGACACACACACACACACACACACACACACACACACACCTTCACTGTCACTCTTACTCACAAACACCCTCACTCACACACTCATTACTGACGCCACACACTTACACGCACACACCCCCTCACACCTACGCTGCTGCTAAAATGATTATTGATTAGATTTATTACGACCATTACACTGCTATTCATTGCTTATTGATTGCCATTAACATTAGTATTTACTGTATCTTGCTACTGGTCACTATTACGCCTGTTTACATGTAAATATTACCATTAGTCTATTACCATAAGTATTTATATAATCCTACTACCAGTCACTTTTATGTATAAACCTACCTCAACCACCCCAGTATCCCTGCACACTGAATAAGGTACTGGCTCTGACATGTATATAAATTATTTGCATTCTTGTGTTTCTTCAACTTATATCTTACTTGTGTTTTGTATTATATTTTCGATTATTATCTATATTATTATTATTATTATTATTGTCATCAACATCATCATCACTACATTGTTGAGAAAGAGCTCTCAATGTAAGAATTTGACTGTAATGTTTTACACCTGTTGTATGCTGTGCACATGGCAAATAAAGGTTGATGTTGTGTTACGGTATGGAGGATTGGGAGTTTGCATCCTGGTTGTGACAGAATTTCCACTTGTGTCACCCGTGTTTCTGTGTGAATGCGTGTGCATGCAAACGTCTGTGCATAATTGAGGGTCACCACTCACCACTCTCAGCAGCCTCCTCTGCTCCTTGAAGGTGGCGCAGCAGCCCAGCACTCCCGTCACCATGACGATAGCCCCGGCTAGGATCAGGATGTAGGCGGAGGCGGCGTAGGTCGCGGAGGAGAGCAGGCTGATGTAGTCGCTCTTCTCCACCAGCGTCCAGGTGCCCACCGCCATCACCACGCCCCCTGCCAGCTGGGAGGACAAAGTACAGAGGAAGAATTAGACACATAGGCTAGTAGGTGGTGGGCCGACACCGAAAACAGTGAAGTTGATCGATCTACGTCGAGGGAGGAGCTGATGTTTTGTATACGACAATGAAATATTCTTATGATTACTGTAACATTTGTTGGCACCTTAAATTCTTGCAAATTTTTTCGGAAAACGTATATTTCAACACTGTCTTCTCAGGTAAATTTGCAAACTGCTAAACTTCGAACCAATTAGAACTCCTGCACATACCCTTCTTGATGAAGGCAGCCAATGGCCTGCTTCTAAGATGTAAACACAGCCTCTGATCTGCTGTCAGTGTGTTAAGAGGAACTAACGTTAGCTCCCAAAGACTGAAATAAGATAAATATCGGTTTTCGAGTGCACTTGAAATATGCAGCATGCAATATGAATGGTCTTGATCATATGGAGAGGTAACTATTGAAAGCTTGCCAATGTTACAGTTGACTAGCCTAGCCAGCTAATACTGTAAATGTCAATGTGCCTGCTCAGGAAGCTAGTGTTCATTAGCCATCTCTGTCAGTAAATTCAATTTAGAATCATGTTTTGGCATGATTGTCTCATTTCAAGTAAATAGCTGCAGGCTTAAATAAAAATTCAATCATATCATCTGCATAGAAACCCAAATAAAAGCATGTAGATAGAAAGATGTGTGTGTCATGTACAGTGCATTCGGAAATTATTCAGACCCCTTAACTTTCTCCACATTTTGTTACGTTACAGCCTTATTCTAAAATTGATTAAATTAAATTATTTCCTCATGAATCAACACAAAATACCCCATAATGACAAAGTGAAAACAGGTCTTTCAACATTTTTGCAAATGTATAAAAATTATTTACATAAGTATTCAGACCCTTTGATATGAGACTCGAAATTCAGCTCAGGTGCATCCGGTTTCCATTGATCATCCTTGAGATGTTTCTACAACTTGGAGTCCACCAGTGGTGAATTCAATTGATTGGACATGATTTGGAAATGAACACACGTCTATATAAAGGTACCACAGTTGACAGTGCATGTTAGAGCAAACACCAAGCCATGAGGTCTAAGTAATTGTCCGTAGAGCTCCGAGACAGAATTGTCTCGAGGCACAGATCTGGGGAAGGGTACCAAAAAATGTCTGCAGCATTGAAGGTCCCCAAGAACACAGTGGCCTCCGTCATTCTTAAATGGAAGAAGATTGTAACCACCAAGAATCTTCCTAGAGCTGGCCGCCCGGCCAAACTGAGCAAACGGGGGAGAAGGGCCTTGGTCAGGGAGATGGGAGAACCTTCCAGAAGGACAACCATCTCTGCAGCACTCCACCAATCAGGCCTTTATGGTAGAGCGGCCAGACGGAAGCCACTCCTCAGTAAAAGGCACATGAAAGCCTGCTTGGAGTTTGCCAAAAGGCACCTAAAGGACTCTCAGACCATGAGAAACAAGATTCTCTGGTCTGATGAAGCCAAGATTGAACTCTTTGGCCTGAATGCCAAGCGTCACGTCTGGAGGAATCCTGGCACTATCCCTACGGTGAAGCATGGTGGTTGCAGCATCATGCTGTGGGGATGTTTTTCAGGCGGCAGGGACTGGGAGACTAGTCAGGAGAGGGAAAGATGAACGGAGCAAAGTACAGAGAGATCCTTGATGAAAACCTGCTCCAGAGTGCTCAGGACCTCAGTCTGAGGCGAAAGTTCCCCTTCCAACAGGACAACGACTCTAAGCACACAGCCAAGACAATGCAGGGGTGGCTTCGGGACAAGTCTCTGAATGTCCTTGAGTGGCCCAGCCAGAGCCCGATCGAACATCTCTGGAGACCTGAAAATAGCTGCATATTTACAATCAAACGGCAGAATTGTCCTTTCTAAAGGGGCTTTTTTGAAAGATATCACGTAGTAGAACTGCATAAGAGTTTTGAAATCAGTGGAATTAGAGTATGATAGCTAAGAAGATGGAGAAAATTCTGGCGTTTCATTGCAAATATGCAGACGGAGTCGAAAAGAGAACACACAGACTGTTGTATAAAACACCGGTCTCCGGATTGTATCTTCAAACTAAGGGCAACCATGGCATCTGTGACAGAGTGGGAGAAACGTCCTTCCATGTATCCAGAAAAGATAGTCTAGCTAGCTGATTTAGTCAGAAAGTCATTTTCATTTCAAGTTAAAGTGTACTGTTAGCTAGGTAGCTAACGTTAGCTGGCTGGCTCACTAGCTAACATTACGTGTATGATCTGTGTAGTTATATTATTCGTATCTCCGAGCCATTTGCATTGCTAGTTATAGCTTAATGTTAGCTAGCTAACATTGAACCTGGTTGGTTAGCCACCTGCAGATTCATGCAGGGTAGTAACGTTATGAGTTGGGATTATGGTTAATTGTTTAGCTAGCTTGCTACATGTCTAAACAAAAGACAACTGTCGATAGACGTAGCTGGTAAATTTGCTCTGGCTATCTACTCCAATTTCAGAGCTCTCTCATCTGAGTGTGCAAGAGTGCAGAATAACTGACAAATTTAAGAACCCTCAACAACCGTTGAATATGGCCGGTGTCAGTAAGTGTTGGCAAAAAAGCATAGTTAAATTGTTGCCAGCAGCACAGTTGCAGTCACCAACGCTCTGGATATCGAGCCGGTCGGTCACAAATACAGGTGTGCCAAGCTTGTAGCGTCATACCCAAGAAGACTCGAGGCTGTAATCGCTGCCAAAGGTGCTTCAACAAAGTACTGAGCAAAGAATCTGAATACTTATATAAGTGTGATATTATTTTTTTATTTTTAATACATTTGCAAAAAGTCATTATGGGGTATTGTATGTAGATTGATGAGGAAAAAAACAATTTAATCAATTTTAGAATAAGGCTGTAACGTAACAAAATGTGGAAAAAGTGAAGGGGTCGGAATACTTTCCGAATGCACTGTATGCTAGAATGGAGGTTTAAAAAATGACAGCTGCATATGCATATTAGCCAATACATATGGCACAACCTACACATATACTATACCTTGCAATAAAATCTTCTCTAAAAACTGTTGTACAATGGGCTCTGCAATAAGATAACCAGAGTTTGATTTCTAAACCAGATGAGTCCTCAAATAACAGCTGGCCAATACCATGGTGGGCATGCATAATGTTGGATGCATTGGAATATAAGCAATAGAGAATGATAAAGAGCCTGTAGGATTATAAAAAAAAGCAGTTGGGAAACTAATGTTTGGAGTTTCAAATACTAAATGTTCAGTGAATGAGTACGTTTACATGCACACTAATAATGTGATATTAAACTGATTATGGCAGTAGGCTGGTTATGGCATTAGTCATGTAAACACCGTACTCTGCTTATCTTAAATCGGTGTAAGGTCATAATCGAAGTAAGCATATTGTCACGTTGTATAATGATTTGAAGACAGGCGCAGGAATACGTATTAGGGGTTTTATTTACTCCACCCAACACAAACACGTACAGTTGAAGTCGGAAGTTTACATACACCTTAGCCAAATACATTTAAACTCACTTTTTCACAATTCCTGACATTTAATCCTAGTAAAAATTCCCTGTTTTAGGTCAGTTAGGATCACCACTTTATTTTATGAATAATAGTAGAGAGAATGATTTATTTAAGGTTTTATTTATTTCATCACATTCCCAGTGGGTCAGAAG